>NC_051161.1:124323270-124401912 GCF_013339745.2 Dermacentor silvarum
CGCTGTCTCGACAACACCCCCAAACACGAGGAACCCCTACAGACCGCTGACGATCTGAGCCTTTCAAGAAATTCTTAACCATTATAAGCTGGGGCGTAAGACTTACCCGAGAGCGGATAAGAACCTTACCAAAAGCGAGGACGTTGTGTGGAGGAAACTGCAAACAGGGGTATTTCCGAAACCACAACTGTTGAGCAAATGGCATCCCTCGGTGTATTGCCCTCGGTGTACGCATTGTAATGGTATAGCGGACTTAGTCCACATGGTTCGGACCTGTCCTAACTTTGATGAGCCAGATAGATGCAGAGAATCCTGGGAGTCCTTGCTACTCAACGAAGAAGAAAATGCACAACGGCAAGTCATCGGTCTCGCCCTGACCGCCGCCGCGTCCCAAGGGATCCCGGTCGACGGTTAGGGAGGATGAGTGTGGGTTTAGGCTGAAGCCTCTACCCCGTCATCTAGTTGACGGGTGCAAATAAAGTCTCTTCTCTCTCTCTCTCGGCTACCCGCTGTTGCTGCGGTTCCGGCCCGTGTTATGCGAAGCGTACAGCTATAGACCCTGTGTTGCGCGCACGTCTAGAAAGGCCAACACTGTCGCACTCTGTTCGCGCAGCTAATCAGACCGCTAAGCACGACTGTGTTGGAACGCGAGCGATTTGGCACTTGCGTTGCGGGCTGTAATTACCGATTTGTAAGGGCACACAAACGAGCAACACGACGAGGAAGAGCAGAAAGCGCGCGTACCTGCTAGCAGACTTACCGGAAGTCGTAGGTTCTTGTTCAACCAACGGACATCGTTTCCGCAGTTGACATCACCCGATTCCCCCTGCTGACATCGTGACGACCGCTGGGGATACCGGAAAGGCGAGGGGAGGAGAACGGCATCGTTTTTTTTTTTTTGCACTCCCGCAGCGCGTAGCGCTGCAGCGTTTGTCATCGTTGATGTGACGGCATTCTGAACTCGATGAGCGTTTACTTCAAATGTTCAAAAAATATCTGAGATGGTTTAGGGGCCCTTTAAAGACACCGAAGACCATCTTCGAAGTCTCATTGGACCAGCGCACGATGTGCGATCGGCGAGAGTCGTGCGACATCGTTCGAACAGCAGCAGGCAACGAACGGTACCATCCTTTGCCAATTAAGACTTCTTTACTTCTCCCCTCGGTGGCATTGGGTGCCACACCATAAGACGCACAAAAAACCAAGGGGACTTCTGCGCACACCACACACTGCGAGCGAGTACCAGCAGCGCGAGTCGGCCCACAGCAGCCACCATTCGTCGGTCAGAAATCGAAAAACATTGAAACCCAGCAGAAGACCCAGCTCTGACGGAACGGTTCGGCACGGCTCATTCAAGGAGAGAGAACCGGCTTCCTCACTCCTAAAGAACCGCCGCTCACTCACTCAACCACGGCTCCCTCGGTCTTCAAAAGAGCGGCTCGCTCCTGAGCGCTCAGGAGCGAGCCGGGTCATTTGAAGAGCGAGGGTGGTGGTGGTAAAAAGCATTTATTGTGTGTAAAGAGAGGTGTGGGCCCCCCTGTGGGGCCCTGAATACTGGGTGGGATCCTTAGTCCGGGACCCCATTAGTCGAAGCCGCCAGCCTGGTTCTCTGAACCAAGGCCGTTTGGGCCTGGAGGTCTGAGCAACCAAGCAGGGCTGCCTCCCAGTCCTCTCGGCTAGGGTTGGGGGTAAGGGCTGGATTACTTTGGCAGGCCCAGACCATGTGGAAAGTGTCTGCCACCTCCCCACAGTAGTGGCACGTGCCGGCGACCATTGGGTCAAAATGTTTGAGGATTGCTGGGCAGAGCATCGTGTTTGTGAAAAGCCGATAAAGAATGCGTTCCTTGGCCTTCCCCAGGCCCTCGGCGGGCGCTGGGTACATGCGATGTTTATCCTTATAATATTCTGAAATCTCCTTAAATCGAAGCAATAGTTCTTCCTCTAGGTCATTGGGGTTGTTAGGAGGTACCCGGGAAATGAGTGCTCGGGCAGCTGCATCAGCAGCCTCATTCCCCCTTACGCCCTGGTGACCTGGTGTCCATACGATATGTTTAGGGGAGGGATCTGTGTCCCTCATACAGGTTCGCAGTATTTTCTCAGCAAGGGGGGTGACCCAGCCTGCCTCATAATTTCGGCATGCGCTTCGCGAGTCGGTTATGATATGTTTAGATTGAGAGTCGGATGCTGCTAATGCAATGGATACCTCCTCCGCCTGTGTTGTTCCCGGTGCTCTAAAAGAGAGTCCGTCTATCTGCCTTTGTTCGTGGACCACCGCTGCCGTATACTACCCCCGTGGATTTGGACCGGCGATGTCCACGTAATAGACTCCGTGTTTCTAGCTATAGTATCTTTCTAAGGCTTGTGCCCTAGCTTGTCGGCGTCCGTTATAGTCCTCTTTGTCCATTTTCGTGGGAAGTGGGTGAACTATGGTGGCGCGTCGCCATAGTTCAGGTATCCTTACCCGCTCCTGTATGTGTACGTCGTGTTGGATGTGTAGTTGGGCCAAAAGGTTTCGCCCGGATCGTGTTTGTGCTAATCTTGTGTATTGGTTTGTAAGATGAGCCTCCTTGAGCTCCCTGTAGGTGTTTACCACTCCTAAGGCGAGGAGGCGCCCGTTGGATGTGGAAACCGGGAGGTCAAGAGCTCGTTTGATCATTTTGCGTATGATGACCTCTATGTTCTCCCCCTCGTGTTTGCGCAAATAGAGGTAGGGTACCGAGTAGAGGATTCTACTGGTGACAAAAGCATGTGCTAGCCGCACAGAATCCTTGCTTCTGAGCCCTCCTCGTTTATTGGATACCCTGCGGACAATCCGGCCCACCTGATCTCCAATCTTGCGTAATTTGTGTAATGTTGTATCCACTTTCAGTTGATTGTGGATGAAAAGGCCAAGTATTCTTATCTCTCTTGCCTCGGGGATAGGTCCACTCGGCAAAGAGATAATTATGTTCGTGGTGTCTTTAGGAGATGCCCTAATATGGACAAATTCTGATTTGGTCGGTGTACATTGAAGACCACAGTGGCCCGCATAGGATTCTACCATGTGGGCCGCTGTTTGCAGGCTTTCTTCAATGTGTCCTAGGTTGCCTTGTGTAGCCCACAGAGTGATGTCGTCGGCATACAACGCGTGTTGGACGCCTTCAACCTCACTCAGGCGGGCAGGGAGGTGCATCATGGCGATATTGAAGAGAAGGGGGGACAGCACTGTGCCTTGTGGTGTCCCTCTTGTACCCATTTGGTAAGGTCGGTATTCATCATTCTGTATGCGGATCAGAGCTGTTCTGTCCGATAGGAAGTCTTTGATATAATTGAAAGTGTTGTTGCCGCAATGCGTTTCGCTGAGATGTTGAAGTATTGCACTGTGCTTAACGTTGTCAAAAGCCCCTTTAAGGTCCAGGGCCAGGACGACTCTGTCGTTGTGGGGCATTGCAACTGGCTGTATTACCTCTCTGTGCAGTTGTAAAAGAATGTCTTGGGCGGACTTTTGTGGCCGGAAGCCGAACATGGTATCGGCAAACGTATTCTTGTTCTCCAAATATTCGGAGAGCCGATCTCGCACCATCGTCTCCATGAGTTTCCCCACGCAGGATGTCAGCGAGATCGGTCTCAAATTGTCTGTGTTGATGGATTTTCCAGCCTTCGGGATGAAGGTGACAAGAGCCGTTTTCCAATCTACTGGTAAGGGGGTTTCCCCTTTCCACATAGCATTAATGTATTCTAGGAGGTGAATATACGCCGGATCCGAGAGGTTAGCCAAGAGCTTGACTGTGATCCTATCTCTTCCCGGCGCAGTACCTCGCTTCATTTTGGCAAGAGCCGCTTTGAGATCATGGAGCTGGAAATGTTGATCCAGTTCTGGATTATCCCTGCCTGCATAGGAATATTCCGGTCCCCGCGGGTCTTGTTGTTGACTGAGATACTTATCTCTAAGTGTCTCTGCTAGTTGTGTTGTAGTGCCTTGGAAGTTGTGTAGGGCTCTTTGGAGGTGTCGTTGTGTCTCCCCCCTGGTCTGCGTTGGATCTATCAGACTTCTGAAGAGCCTCCACGTGTTCTTGTTGGAGATTTGTGATGCTGCTGCATTGCATCTGTCTACCCAATTAGTGTCGGCTAAGTGGGAAGCGTACTCTGCTGCCTGTTGGGTGACCTCTTGTATTCTTTTGCGGAGCGTTCGGTTGTGTTTTTGTCGCTTCCATCGTTTAGTGAGGCCCCTGCGTGCTTCGCATAGGTGTAATAGGTGGTTATCTACTGCAGGGTTTTCCTCAGTGATCTGAATCAATTTCTCATGTTTCCTGAGTGCAGTTGTTAGAGTGTTTGCCCAAGCTGCGAAGCCCTGAGTGAGTAGGTTGGCAGGGAAATGGGATTGGCGGAAGGCCTGCCAGTCTGGGAGTCGGGCCTTGGTAAGGGGTCGTTTGCGGGGCCTGGTGTTGATTAATGTATTGATAATGCAGTGATCACTGCCAAGTGTGTCTCCCATGTTATTCCATTGTACATGTTGGGTGTTCTTGGTGAGTGTTAAGTCTGGGCATGTATCTCTGTTAACAGAGTTACCCATACGTGTGGGGTTGGCCTGGTCGGTGTGCAAAGTGATACCTAGGGTGGATATAAGCTCCGCCAGCTTACGTCCTCGTGCCTCCTCACGCTTGTAGCCCCAGAGCTTGCTGTTAGCATTGAAATCCCCTACTATTAGTAAGGGTTCCCGGCCAGCTATGCTTAGCGCCCTACTAAAGAGGTCCGCGAAATTGACCTGTTTCGTCTTAGGTGGGCAATATATGTTTAGGATGTGTATGGAGGGGTCAGTCCGCCTCAACGGGAGCACTGTGACCATCGTATACGAGTAATCAATTTGCAAGTCCAGATCGATTTGCTGTGCCGTGTACGATTTGTGCACAAGCAGGCAGGTAGATGGATCTCTTTGATACGTGTTGAAACCTGTGATTTTGGCTTGAGTACCGGGTTCTTGTAGGGCTATGACTGTCGCTGGAAATTCTAATGTTTCATTGTAGAGGCGTAAATGGGCTTTTTTGTGCCGGTTCCGGAATCCCCTACAATTCCACTGTATTATTCATAAGGGTTCAGAGCGCTTTTTATGCTTTTTTGTCTGATCCATCGCCATTGTGATTTGTTTATTGAATTTCTGATTGGGGTATCTCTAGAACCACTCCGGCACCTTGTACGGTGTCCAGTGAGTCTGCAATTTCTTCATGTTCGTTCTCCTCTGTACGGGGGTACTTGCTAGAGCTCCCGGCCTCCCTAATGGGACCGGTGCGGCGGAGGAGTTTGGGGTTATTTTGAATCCATGTTTTGACCTGCTGGGTCACCTGCTGAGTTACTGTGGCAATAAATTGCTGCATTTGCATCTGTATTGTGGCCTGTACTGCCTGACTAATCAGGTTTGGGAGCTAGACCATTTGCTCAGCGAAGGCTTGTATTTGCTTTTCTTGGGCGTTTTGCCTGGCTTCCATATTAGCATAGAAAGGCATGTGCGCTGACGTCACTGTACTGCCCGAGCACACCGACGCCGAGTCCTCCGTATCATCCAAGTGAATTCCTGGAATGGGGGTGTCTGCCCTATTGTTTTGGAGTGTCGCGATTTTGGCTGCTAACTGCGCGTTCTGATTTCTAAGAATCTCGAGTTCTGCCCGCAATCCGTTTTCAATGGGAGAGGGGGTAAGAGTGGAGGCTGGAGAGGACTGAGAGGTCACCCCTGCCCAGCTGCTCACCTGTTTTGTTCGCCCTTTGCCCAAAGGTGGAAAGTCCCCGGCCTTGAATGCTGGCGGTTTCGGCCCAGTCCCGGACTGTTGATTTTTGGGTGTCTTCTTGTGGTGGGCGACTTGCACAGGCTTGTCTGTCTTCGATGGCTGTTGTTGGGGAGCTTGCCCAGACTTGTTCAGCTTTCTCTCGCGAGGTGGTTGATCCGTCCGCTGACGCTGCTTTGAGGTAGTTCCTCCTGATTGGTTCACGGGGCGGCGGAGTTTCCGGAACTTTCCGGTGCACTGCGCGGAGCCCGTAAGATGGGCTTCCCCGCAAATCATACAGATGGGCTTGCACTCGTGTTCGTTGAAGCCCGCTGGCGTAATGCCGACCTGTTGGCCACAAAATCCGCATCTTCCATCGTCAGGGTGTGGGCAATTGTCCACCCTGTGTCCTATAGTGCCGCACCGGTAGCAGGCAGGGATCGTCTTTTTGCAGGCCCTCAGTGGGACGCATTCATGGTTGTAGTGGATATATCGCGGGAGCCGCCGCCCGACGAAGGTCACCACTGCCACATTTGTGGTCCCCAATTTTCGCACGAAGGCTATTTCGCCTTCCCTCCAGAAGAGCTTCGGTTTCAAAGAGGCAGAAGTTTCCTCTTCACGGACATTAATCACGCCCTTACACACTTCGCCATTGAGTTTCAAGTGTCCCTTGAATGGGTAGGATGATGCGCCTACCTTGAGGTCGAGGTCCCGTGCTAGTTTGTCAGCACTTGCGTTGATTGCGTGCCGCACACCACTGTGTTTTGGTCCCACACTGGCCAAACGCTAAGGTCCCCACAGGCCACTTCGCCCACGTAGTGGGCCACTGCAGAGCCGATGTCGCCGTGTTTGAAGGATGCTTTGAGGTCCAGAGTCCCGCGGGGCTTCAGGACCACAAGCAAGTCTTCATAGTGCAGTCGAGGTGTCTGTCTCGGTCTCCACTGGTTGCCCGGTTTCTTTTGCAGCGGCGGTGCAGCGCGAGCATCGCCGGCGTTTCCGTTGGTTGATGTCAGCGGCGACGTGCCGGCGTCGCCGTTAGTTTCCGCGTTGTTACCTTGCGTCCGACGTTGCCAAAGGCGCACCAGGGCTTGAAGGCATTCATTTTCGGTGAGCATCTGGTCCTCTGGGTGGTTTGGTCAATTTGTGCCCAGATCATGGCTGCTGGGTCATAATCGATGATCTTGCTCACCGCCATGGAGAGAAAGTTCTCGAAGACGGCAGAGTCGAGCCGAACCCTAATGAGGGGTTAGCTCACCGCGGCGTGGCATAGGCAACACATTGCTCTAGAAGTGCCGAAATTGGGTCCACCTGCACAAGACTGGTGTCCACAGGTGCCTCTCGTCTTCACGCATCTGATGGTACCAGAGTTTTGGAGATCCGATGTCTTGAGCCGCGGTTCCAGCCAAAAGTTGACGGAGCCGATGCACCGCTCGTCTGGTCAGCGCGTCCGAACCTGCGTCTCTCCAGAGCGAGGGAGCCGAGGCGAAAAGAGCGGCTCGCTCCTGAGTAGAGATGGGTCGCTCAGGAGTGAGCCGGATCTTGTGAGCGGCTCTTTTTAAAGAGCGAGAGAGCGGCGGTTCAGTAAAAATGAGCGGCGGTTCTTTCAGAGAAAGGGAACCGGTTCTCTCGCGTTCAGAAAGCCGTGCCGATGCGTTCCGTCAGAGCCGTGTCTTCTGCTGGGCGCGACTTACGCGCCATCTATTAGCGGTACGAGAAAGCAACTGCCCTCCCACCCTTCCTCGCAAGAGTCGCCTTCACCGCCTCGCCTTCGGCTGAAGAACGAAAGAACCACCGCTCACTTACTGAACCACCGCTCGCTCGCTCTTCAAAAGAGCGGCTCAAAAGATCCGGCTCGCTCCTGAGCGCTCACCGCTCTTTTCGCCACGGCTCACACGCTCATCAAGAGATCCGGCTCGCTCCTGAGCGCTCACCGCTCTTTTCGCCACGGCTCCCTCGCTCTTCAAGAGATCCGGCTCGCTCCTGAGCGCTCACCGCTCTTTTCGCCACGGCTCCCTCGCTCTTCAAAAGATCCGGCTCGCTCCTCAGCGCTCACCGCTCTTTTCGCCACGGCTCCCTCGCTCTTCAAAAGATCCGGCTCGCTCCTCAGCGCTCACCGCTCTTTTCGCCACGGCTCCCTCGCTCTTCAAGAGATCCGGCTCGCTCCTGAGCGCTCACCGCTCTTTTCGCCACGGCTCCCTCGCTCTTCAAGAGATCCGGCTCGCTCCTGAGCGCTCAGGAGCGCGCCGCTCATTTGAAGATCGAGGGAGCTGTGGTTCAGTAAGTGAGCGGCGTTTCTTTCGCAGTTAGGAAGCCGGTTCGCTCTCTTTGAATGAGCCGTGCTGAACCGTTCCGTCAGAGCTGGGTCTTCTGCTGGGTTTCGATTTCTGACCGACGAATGGTGGCCGGTGTGGGCAGGCTCGCGCTACTGGTACTCGCTCGCAGTGTGTGGTGTGAGCAGCACTCCCTTTGGTTTTTTGTGCGTCCTATGGTGTGGCACCCGATGCCACTGAGGGGAGAAGTTAAGAAGTCTTAATTAGCAAAGGATGGTACCGTTCGTTTCCTGCTGCTGTTCGAACGATGTCTCACGACTCTCACGACTCTCAACGATCGCACATCGTGCGCTGGTCCAATAACAAGTCGAATATGGTCTTCCGTGTCTTTAAAGACAACAGGTGAACGTACAGTTTACGTCCTGGTCTTCATTTGTGCTAATTAGTGTAGTCATGCAAATGTCGCCTATGACATCCACATCAGTGCATTTTCTGAGCGTGTATCATTAGCACGTCATTAAAACGAGGTCAATGATCTCGTGTTGTAATAGAGCTTCATTTCTTCTTTTTTTTGTCCTGGCGTATGATGGCATGATCGCCAGTATCGTGCCTGCACTCAAGAGAAAAAAAAACGAAAGGTACATGCGGCAGTTTTGTGGATCTTTCGTATGATTTTTGTATATTACTTCAAGAAATGATTTCTACATTCATTTTGCATGGCATTACAGCTTCCTCATATTATAGTGATCGTACGTATGTGAATAAATGAATAAAGTTGAAACATAATGTACAATCATTGTGTGTTTTTATTTTGACAAAAGTTGATTTTAAAGTACCACAAAAACAGACAAGCTTCTGTAATGACGATGAAGTTACATATTTTTTTTCTGAAAAAATTACGTCGCATTCTGCCTGTCACAGTACCATAAGCATTTTGTCCCCAATATCAGAAAAGAAAGTTACATTACAACTAAAATTTCATGCTCTTAATATATGTAAAAATATTCTCTAATCATACCGAAAATATCAATAACACGGTTATTAAATTATGCATATATAGTTGTTTTTTTTTCACAGCCAGATAACTATATAATATGCATAACACAGGTTACACGTTTAAGTGAACCGGTGAGCCGTTCAAATGAACCGGTTCATTTCAGTGAGCTGAGCCGTTCCGAGCTGCTCACTGAAGTGAGCCGTTCTGCCCATCTCTACTCCTGAGCGCTCAGGAGCGAGCCGGGTCTTTTGAAGAGCGAGGGAGCCGTGGCGAAAAGAGCGGCTGGCTCCTGAGCGCTCAGGAGCGAGCCGGATCTTTTGAGCCGCTCTTTTGAAGAGCGAGGGAGCGGTGGTTCAGTAAGTGAGCGGCGGTTCTTTCGTTCTTCAGCCGAAGGCGAGGGGGTGAAGGCGACTCTTGCGAGGAAGGGCGGGAGGGCAGTTGCTTTCTCGTACTGCTAATAGATGGCGCGGAAGTCGCACCCAGCAGAAGACCCGGCTCTTACGGAACGCATTGGCACGGCTCTCTGAACGCAAGAGAACCGGCTCCCTTTCTCCAAAAGAACCGCCGCTCATTTTTACTGAACGACCGCTCACTCGCTGTTTAAAAAGAGCCGCTCACAAGATCCGGCTCGCTCCTGAGCGACCCATCTCTACTGCACGATGAATGCACACGGTATGCACCGCTCTTCGATAAACATCTCGGAAATTTGGGTCGCTGACTAAGTGCGACTGGATGTGCGGGAAGCAAGTGAACGATTCTCAGCGATCGTACACGCGGGCACTCTGCTCGTCGTGTTTCGCAGGCCACTTGCGGATTTCTCTGCACTGCCACTAGATGGTGCAGTGTGTCCAGAAAGAAGAGCGAGAGAGGAGACCGGTTGCCGCATTACGCGCTTCTCATCGTTCGCATACACCGGCGCGGCGTGCATTTCGGAGGCCTCGCATAGGCTTCTCGGCCGTTCAGCTAGATGGCGCCGAGTGTTCTTATGTAAGCGCGAAACAAGGGTGCTGCTGCAGTTCGCAGCTCATGCTTAACTCGTTTCCACAGTGACAATACTTTGTGTCGCTGTAATTGATTCAATGCTAAATGCTTTACCGTGAGGGAGAGGTCTTCGTGCTGCAGTGGACCCAAATATAGGGTGTTGATGATGATGATGGTGCTTTACCGTCAACACTCTTCATGACTAGGTTTCGCACATTTTTTAAAAGTTATTACTCGAGCAAAATAGAGCTAGTCATTGGAGAGCACCGTGATTACAAGTGACAATACAGATATTCATGCGAACAAGTGACAATACAGATATCCCATCCGGAACGCTGCCGACTAGAAAGGCATGTCCCCCAGCTGACGTCAACGACAACGATGATGATATTGGTTCCATCCATCGAATCTACATTAATGTCTGTGTTTCTAGTACTGTCTCTTCGATGACGCCTTGTTCACGGTTTACAGTTGAATTACTCCGTATATGAGCGTATTGCTTTTTGAAAAATTGTTTTGAAAATGAAAATTAATTAGAAACCACTGATTACCACACACCAGTGCACAGAACACCATCGCCGATGTGCTAGTGCCACTACGAGAGTTACAGAATGAATACCAAGAAAAGGGAAGCGTAGTCGTGGATGGCAGAAAACTAGGCGGGGTGATGAAGTTAGGAAATTTGCAGGCTCAAGTTGGAATAAGCTTGCGCAAGACAGGGGTAATTGGAGATCGCAGGGAGAGGCCTTCGTCCTGCAGTGGACATAAATACAGGCTGATGATTGAGCAGTAATTACGTGTAGTAAGTACACGTAATTTCCCCTATGTTGTCCTTGGTGTCTATGTTTGTTGGCGTCTTATGATATATATATATATATATATATATATATATATATATATATATATACATGCAGGGTCCTGCCTATTTCGCTGTGCATGTTCGATAACACCGAGATGCAGGGTCGTGCATACTTCGCTGAGCATGTTCGAAACAGCGAGATGGCTGCGAAGGGACTTGTGCAATCACGCACGCGCTAGGAATGTTTTTAGTAAGCAAGAACCATGGAGCAGCCATGACTTCAGGGAAGCATGCTCGTCTCACACCGCGGAGGTTCCGGCTCGATTCCCACCCACACCGAAATGTGTCCAATTTTTATTTCAAAGCCACTAATTTACTTTGTTTACAGGAATCTCACTGAGAAATGTGACATTAATCTGAGCATTTTTCGACGTGTTCTTACTTTTTGCCGCGTCGGCCATTTTTCGTCACGGCGCAGTTTCGCCCGAGTCATCCGTCAGCATAGAAACCTAAGGCTTTCGCCTTAATAGTATTCTGAGATAATAGTGCGCCGTTTGAGCGTAGCAGCAGCGGCATATTGGCTTGCGATGGTGCTTGCAGCTAATAATCTAAGCAGAAAACTAAATGAGAGACCTCGTGCGTGTCTGCCATTCTGCTACTATCTTATGTATTATGTTCGTTATGCAAACGTCCACCAAGGTGGGAAGGTTCAGGTCTTGGTAAGACTGTAGCATTTGTGATAAGAACTTATTTAACAGCGCGGAAAAATAAGGAAGTGATGATGATAGATACAGAGTGAAAAGGGCGCTCTTTTCACTCTGTCTCTATAGTCATCCTTTGCTTATTTTTTTTGTGCTGTTACATAAGTTGCAATGAACCAACTAGCGCAGGAAGCAACAATTCTGTAATACGTCTTACGCATGCGATATAATTCATGATTTGGGCGAACAGCGTTGTTGAGAGGTTTTCTGAAAACATACTAATATAGACATCACCAATTATGTCGCCACAATCAACGTAGCAAGTAAAGAATGGGCTGTAAGACAGAGAAATGTCACCTAGTAGTATCTGGTACTTAACGATAACTGCTCTGGAACTATCGGACATCAAAACTAATGCTTACTACTGAAAATATTGAGATATGTTCACATAAAAGTGACCGCTTGATTTGGACGACAATGATGATCAACTCCTCCATCAACGAGGCAGTTGTATAAATCTGATGATTGTCCCTTGCCATTAGGCACATTTCTGTGGACGTTTAAATCAAGGCTATTGGAGACTGCGTGATGAGATTAGAGAATTTCTATATGTAAACTGTAATTTGCAGGTGCAATATAGAGAAAATTAGTGATGCCTAGCAGAAGCAAGTGTTCTATAATGGACAATAACTACGGTGATGTTGATGACGGTGACTGTCTCCATGAAGGCGAGCCTTTTTTTCGGCTCACGGAGATAGAAATAGATCTACTTCAGTGGTCTAGGATTTTTAAATTTTTCGTAATAGTAATTACAAGATTTGTAAGAGAAAAATGAGGCGGAAATGTCTTAAAACAGTAAACGAATGAAAGATGTGTTTCGCACTTGGCGTGATTTCACAGGATAGCTCAAACTTTATACTAAGAATTCGAAATTATTTCTACTTCAGATCAAGCGGCTACAACTACACAAGACCCAGAGGAACCGAAAAAAGCCACCCATAAGGTAAGCTATGCATTAGGCATGCGTAAGAGTTACGAGTCGCTGTAGCACAAGGCTTGCAAATATTACGAACATTTCATGAAAACAATCAGCGAGCAGGGTACAGCCTACGTGTAGATTCTCACAGCTATTTTGTGTATACAGAAACGAACCTCTCATGCAAAAAAAAAAAAAATCGGAGCCCTTTCACTACTGTGAAGATGGAAGCCAGCGAAGCTATGACTATGGTGGGTCTGCTGTAGTGAATATTGCCCCCACGATGAGAATGGGCTTAGTGTCGTTGGGCATCACCCAACCGAAGTTGTCTATCATGAACGTTTCGATGTCTTTCGTAGGCGTTGTAGGGGTAACGTACACAGTCGCGATCACCGTACCGTCAAAGCGTTTTATTAAAGACGGCTACGCCAACCGCGGCGCACACAAAAGCGCTAACGCACTCACGTGGTCGCCAGGTTGACCTACGTCACGTAATGAAAAATCAAACATAAAATCAGGCGAAACCTGCGGTATAATGCACACTTTTTTACAATCCTCTGTTTGAAAACGCCGCCAACCCGGCGTTTTCATACGACTCCACGAGGTGGCGCCGAAGCACAGGGACGCAAACAAGGAGCGCCGCCGGCCTAAACTCGCTAGCGTCCCAGCACGCCTCAACTCTAGTTAGGCGCAGCCTCCAGCAGTCTTGCCGCGTTAGCCTCGCAGCGGGGCCCAACTCTACTCTGGGGGAAACGCGGCAAAAAATAAGCTCGACTGGCGCAAGAGCAGAGATATAGCGAGGGATCAGCCGGCCGGGAGGGAGGAGCGGCCGTGCGCTCAAAAAGAGGACGACGCTCAAGCCAATGCTGATGATGATAGTTTTTTTTCTACGTGCGGACACGATCCTGGAGAACCTAGCCCTTCATAGCTTCGCTGTAAGAGGATGAACCGCTTACAGCTTCACCTCGGAGGTTCCCCTCCGTGGTGATGGCTGAGGACCCGTTGCAGCTGGGGTCGCAGCACAAACGCACTCAGGTCGGCGTGCCCGAACGACACGCCCACCGGACGCTATGATTCCCGCATCGCTTTGAAAAATTCTAGCCCTCTCTCTGTCTCTCTCCCCTTTTCTCGTGGTCAGCCCTCGGCAAGATAGAATTTAGCTGCCTATCTCAGTAAATTGCCTAACTCAATTGGTTCGTAAGTTTGCTTAGTTCCGCCTTCTGGCTCCGCCTAATGGTTGTGTAAACTAGGCTGCTAATAATGAATGAAAAAATACTCGACGGAATACACATTTATACCGATGATTTGGGTCAATCTACGAGCTCTTCAGGTGCTGTAGTCATTTTCGGCTACGAACACTGCAATGAAATTAAAACTGCCACTCATGGCAACATCAACAACGTCAAACCGTGCTGCCCCGCGTGCTGCTGTAAAATACCTTGTGCAAGATCGAGACACCTCGGAAATGGGTCATTATTTGCGATTCTAAGGCAGCACTTCAAAGTTCACATTTTTTGGTATGTCACAGTAATTATGAGCAGCTGGTATATGAGATAAGAAAGCAAAACAAAAAAAGTATCGCGAAATGGCATCAAATTATAGTTCATTGGCTGCCTAGACATACCAGCATTGGTGATAATGACCTCGCTGACGAAGACGCCCGGTCTGCCCATGTAGAATTTAGAAACATGGAATTAGGGTATTAGGGAGCGTTAGAGAAACAGAATCTCGACCAGTTCTGTTTTCCTTATCCAGAATCGACACTGAAAGAAAGCTTCATTTATTGGCTGAATCTGTGACAAACTAACATTGGTGTTCTCCCAACCTCCCTAAGTGTAATCTTCATACACTTGGTCCATCCCTAAAGCTATAAGTGCCATGAACAGTTTCTCCCTCTGAGGGGACCTTCTAGCGCCGCCTCTGGCTCGAGGTGGCATTTAAAAAGGCCAACGCGTTTCGCATCGGAATGGGGGTTACGCCCATATACGGCTCATGTGTAGCTACAGAAACGATTGAACGCGTCTTGTTTCTGTGTCCCCGGTACGACGGCGCGCGTGAATCTCTCCGGATGGCATCGAACAGGCAAAATGAAGATCCTTCGACCATGGCCATACGCAATGATGGCACAGGAAGCCACGAAAGCGTTATGGCACCACCTCAAGTTTACAGGTCTTGGCAGACTGTTTGTAGACTCTGTGCGTACCTTGAAATGTGCGTGAAACTGCCCTCTCTCCGTTATGTCTTTCGATCCCTATATCCCTTCCCCCAGTGCACGGTAGCAAACCGTACGTGCGTCTGATTAACGTCCCTGCCTTTCGTCTCTTTTATTTATATCTCTCTCTCTTATCTCAAGTTACCCCGAAGAGCGCAAACGTTGCTTCACTGTCGCTTTCGTACTGCTGAAAACTCACTAAATTCACGCATCCCTGCGTATTGTTCCTGTATAGTGCTGGCGTTGGTGTACTACTCTTATGGGCCCAACAAAAGGGACAGCTATGCTAAAATATACGGCGCTGGGCGACGATTCGTTGCCACGTTGGAGAGTGAATGAACCATGACCACTTAGTGGTCTTGACATGACAGCTTTCGTTGCATTGAAATAACTCTTCGTTACTACGAAATTGTGATCAAACTCTTAGAATCAATATTACGCAGTGTCACATTAGTTGTTTCATATTTCTGCTGCCTTGCGTGTATTATTGTAGGCACGTGCTAAAGAAATGTAGGTACGTGAGAACTATTTTTTGTCCGCCAAGTTAATAGGGCGGGCTTCACACTGCCTACGCGTCTGCCACGAGCCCTTGGGCTCTGGCGGCGTCGTTGGCCCTATGCGAACGATGCCGCCAGAGCTAAAGAAATGCATTTATTTTATTTTATTCCACTTCTTTCTTTAGGCAAACTGACACTTTCCTTTACGCCTACTTTTTCACATATGCCTGTCTCTTGAGCTTACTTAGTGCTTACAGCAAGTCGCGATCGTGCTTAAAAAGGCAGCAAGTCATCCTAATCCTCATCTTCAGAATTTGCAGCTCCGGGCTGCTCGACGTCAAGCGTATCGGAAGGCGCAGCACTCGCAACGAAGCTCCGACTACACGGCCAATAACATGCTGGAAGCGGCTCGGCGAACAATCTATAATGCTTACTTGAAAATAGGTCGAACACGGATATAGGTCGACCCCTACGTATAACTATATTTAACTCGCTGAGAAATGAAAAATTATAGTTCGAATATAGGTGTTCGCATATTTTTAAAAACGATGGAAAATTTGAGCATGACACTTACTTATTTACCGTAAGTTGGGCTACGAAACCTTGCTAGTCGAGGCCACACGTTGCATTCTGGTTGGAACTGCCAGAGCGGTCGTACACAGAAGCGCCGTTAGCTGCTACCTTTGATGGCCTTGTTAATGAAAAAAATCGCAGTTTCGCCGGAAAGGCGAAGCGAAGCATCAATTGCCATAGCAAATTAGTAGAGAGCTATACGGAGCAAGAATAGTAGTTTATCGGCTGTATAAACTTGGACACATTCGCTCACAAACTGAATTAACAAGCATGGTGTCTGCGCGCACAAGCAAACATGAATAGATCCCACTCGACGGCCACAGCCAACTGCTGTCAAAACACTGGCGTGAGCAAGCTCAGCAGCAGCAGCGAGCGAAGGTTCGTGCGGTGTATCGCTTTAACGGAAACTGAGCGGCGAAGGCACAGCGCATACAAAGCTATGAGCCGTCTGCAGATCTCTTTCAAGCCGCAGCTGCGCAAAGTATAAGTAAGCAGTTGCGAGCAGAGTAGAAGCCGCACAAACTCCCTCCCGCGCTGCTTTCCCGCTTTCCTCATTTCGCGTGTGAGACTAAGTTGCCAGTTCCCTTTGCGCCGTTGTGCCGGAGCACAACGTCGCCCCCCCCCCTCCCTCCCTCAATCCCATTTCCCCACGGCCTTTCGTCTGACAGTCGCGTTTCCTCTTCGCCGTGCGTTTGCTCTCCGTGCAAGCGCGCGTCCCTCGTGGGGTTTTGCCCGCACATACGTCATACGGCAGGCGGCGACAATCTTATCGCCCTTGGACTTGATACGGAACCTCACGGCGACGACGGCGATGTCGATGGCAGAAATCCGCTTGAAGTGTCCATAATAATATATCTGGAGATTCGTTGGTGGTAACAAACATAGGTCGATGGCTCCTTCTGCATAAAATTTTGAAAGAAAGGTAGACTTCTATTAGAATAAAGGTGGTATGACGGAATATCTGGGTAGCCATTTGTAGTGCTCTACACACAGTAGGCGGCTCTGCAGCGCGCGGCGAGTACTTAAAGCCTTGTGGTCTCCACAACTTTGCAGAAATTCCATTGCATCACTGTGCGTACCAATGAACTTTTTTCCCAACCTGCTGGCGCAGATATTTGCTGATGGTTTTAACAGCAGAGCTGTTTAAATCGGCCTTAATGTGTGCCGGCTGCCACTGCGTTGCCTAGCAACCACCTCGCGGAGTGTCGCCCGTATGCTCGGGAGAGAGAAAGAGAAAATGAGATGAGAGAGGGTGCGCGCGTCGCGCGCTATGCTCGAAAGAGAGAAAGAGAAAATGATAGCGAGAGAGATACAGAGAAACAAATTTTAGCAGCACCAACGAGGCTACGCGCAGAGGTGCTGTCGACGCCGTCCGCGCTTCTCTGTTTCCCTGCATTAGCGGCGAACGCTGGCGGTGTTCGCGACTGCAGCAGGCGCCTCTGGCGGCGGCTTGGCCGAGCTTCCACCAGCTGCGCGCTACTGCGCACACGCCGTGACGTCATCCCGGCGTGTCGTCTGCTGCGCCCGCTCGTATACTGTGCATAGCTTTCACCCCACTTTCCTAAGTGTGCTCGGACTGCAAGTGCTTCGCGAGGCGTTCCCCGAAGCCATGGACCACGAGGAAATGTTTAGCATCACTTCGAATAGCCAGGACCAGCTAGGAACCGATCAGCTCCGCTGTGTCTTTAGCTTTGTGCCACTAGTGCAAGCTACCTCGATTTTTTATTGCGATAGCAATTATTTGGACACTAAAAAGCAGATTTCTGCCGTCGGCGTCGCCGTCGTCGTTGCCGTCGCCGTCGCCGTGAGGTTCCGTATGACGTCAATGGAGATTAAATCGTCGCCGCGCGCCGAACGCTGTATGTGCGAGTGAAAGGGCGCGAGGGGCGCGCGCTTTCACGGGGAGTGAACGCACGGCGGAGAACAAACGCGCGTTCTGCGCCGTGCTCCCTTAAGGGCTGCAGAAGTAGGCGTCTCTTTCCTCCTTTACGATCACCATATATGTAGAGCAAACGCGCCTTCTTCCGACGCGCGAGAGGCCGTGGGGGAGGGGGGGAGGGGGAGGGAAGGGAGGCGACGTTTAGCTGCGGCACCAAGTGCCTATTTATATCAGAGGCTCCGGCAACAGTCACCAACGCCGCACGCATTTTGAGCGAACGCGGGCAAAGCGCCGACGGCGTCGACAACACTTCTGCGTGTTGCCGGTGCTGCTGCATGTTCAAGTTTATACAGCTGATAAAGCTAATATCATTACTCAGTATAGCTCTCTACAAATTTGCTATCGCAATTGATGCTTCGCCTTTTAGGTGAAACTGCGACAACTTTTTTTTATGCTACCGACTTGCTACAAAACAAATGCTAATATTCTTGTCTTTTTTGTGTAAAAGATTAACATGCATGGCCCAGCTATCAGAATAGAAGCACCAGATTTCATCATTAATGAATTGCACCATGCCTTAGTTTTGTCGAAGCGGCGTACTGCTCCCCGAGACGACGATGTGACCTATCAGACGTTACGAAACATAGACGAAGTATTTCACCAACGGACCTTTTTTCGAATACAACAAAGCTTAGGGACAAAATGAAGAAGTGCAATAAAATACCTCAAATCATACAGACCAAGATCACTTACATCTGGCGTAATGAAGCTAAAGCGATGAATGGTTCTCCAACGCCTAAATGGCTGCTTGCAAGATGATTAGACATCACAATCTACACTGTTGATATTCTATTGTTTCAGGGGACCTCAAATTATGGTCCGCGCCTTCCTGCGAAACTACAACTAGCACTTTATGTGACGACGAGCCGTCCATAAACTCACCCTCGATCACAACTGCAGAGTTACAGATGAACTCGCAGCTTGCAAGATTGTTCCCCGGAGAAACTCGCGCGTAGCAATCAGTCGCGTGCAGGAACCAGGCCATGATAGCTCCATCACTCATTGCATTACGAACTCTGTGCAATTGCATCTTGCAGTGTACCCCTATTATGTCACTGGATACCATCGCACGTGGTTGTTGACAATAAACAAAGCGGCGGACCGACTGGCATCTCAGGAAAATGAGTGCGGAATTCGTCTAGACGTTCTTGCGAACTTGAGAATGCTAGTGTGCTGGTCAGCCTCCACCTGCTCGGACACAACCTTGATAAGCCAGTTTCAGCTGCAAGGCCATTTTCTCAACGTTTTCTTGGGTGTTATTTACTTCGCTGCCGTAGAGCTATATTACTGAAGCTTTGTGTAGGGTGCCATTAGGGCTCAACGCTGACAACGACAATGGTGGGTTCTCAGTGCGTCATGTACAGGGTCGTCTGGTGTAAGAGGAAACGCCTCATTATTATTCAGGCTGGTATAACTTCAACATTCCTTTTACTTCACGGGGGAAATGTGCCGAATAGGACGCCTAGTGATGATACCGATAAAGGAAATAATCGTTTTCTTTATTTTGTGCTGAACATCAACTGCTATAGGATATTGAATACTAAGGAAGCGCTCACCCTAAAAGAGGCGGGCCCTGTACTTCCTGTGATGCAACGGAAACACTTAGTAATTTATTCCTAGGGTCTCTTGTTAGAGAACCCAAGGTACGGCGCTTTACCGAGACTACCATTCATATTGCATATCATGTGATGAAATGAATGACCTTATGTTTCCTAGTGGGCTTCTGTCCAATCATAAACAAGCACACTTAGGCCTTCCATAATTTTGAAGGCGACTAACATTGTGCAAACTTATGGTACATGTGCAGAGCGCTTAGTGCCTCCGGAGGGGTGGGTGACGCACATGCCTGTTTTATTGTTGTGTTGTTCTCCACTTTTTTATATTTTTATCCTTCTTCACTCGCCATGCCCCTCCGTTTTACGTTCTCCTGTTCTTTTCTCGATATTATTTATCTATGTACATTTTCTCTTCTGCACCTGCTCGGCCTTCTCCATTTCTGGTAGCAATTGCCAGCAAGCTCTCGTTTTCGTTGCTGTAATTGTTTTACGTATGCAAACCCCATAATAATCATAAAAGTAAGTTTCCCTATAAGTAAAATACAGTACTTCGCGCAGTACCCTTGTTTGATGGAATGGGCGCAAGTTATTCTGTTTCTGGAATGTGTGTCACTAAGCGCTCTGCAAATGTACCACAAGTTTGCACAGTATTAGTCGCCTTCAAAAATTATGGAAGGCCTCAGTGATGGTTGTGAAAACGTGCCACATGCTCCTGAGGCCGTTCCTCAGCCAGCCTACCACGGCGACAGCCGATGGGACTTCATTTTTCAAGCATGAATGCGCATACCGTGAACTATAACTAATGTTCTAGAAACCGCGCAGTGAACTGCCCAATCTTGAAAATCGGCATTGCCTGCCAGTGAACAAGACCGAATACCAAAACAGTTTCCTTCTACGCTAGAAAGTCAAAGTAAAGTGGTTATCGCAAAAAAATGTTTCGGATGAAATTCCAAAATGTCACCGGGAATGTATGCCACCAAACGTGCAAACTTTACGCGACAGTGCCAGAGTCACCTCGTGAATAACTAGGTCAACAATTAGGTGCGCAAGTCATTGTATCGCCAAACGCTGACATTCTATATTGGTTTAGATATCGCCGGGCGATTAACGTAGTCTTCTGAATTTCTCTCGATTATGAGAGCACGCAGTTTGGCTAAAGTCAATAAAGCCGGAAACGCGTGTGCGAAACAACACTTGTGCGCAATACCATGTCTGTCCGCCAGGAGCTTGCTTCGAAGAATGCACACATTAGGCGCTAGAAAGAATGCATTTCGGCATCCATTCACGCATTATGCCAACTTTTGTCCCAGAATGCACATTGGTGGATGGGAGAAACATGTACAATTTACCTTCTTTTCAGCTCCTATTTGGCACCACGCCTCTTGAATTGTGGGCTAAAAGCTCAGGCATTGACGGGCTCAAGCCAATAAAATGTGCTTCAGTAGTTTTTGTGAACGACACAGCCAAAAGTGACTATTACCATCGCATGTCCTGCAAAGTGCAGCGAACGGTAAGTACCAATGAAACACTCTCAAATAATCATGAAGCCAACGAAAGGTCTCTCAAGCTTTACCAGTATAAGGCTATAATTTGCAGCTGCACAAAAAATTAAACAGATAAATGTCTGTGCAGCTAACACAACAAATGCCTATTTCAGTGCACAGGGCGGGAGCTGCCCTTGCCACATTTACCAGATGACATTTACTCGAAGAGTATAAAATATAATGCAAAGCAGCCACTCTTGAATAGCAATGGGAGAAACGTGTTCCTTTTACGAAAAAGAAATCGCAAATCAGTTATCCGCGATCATCAGTATGCATTACTGTGGTTCTGGTGGAGACGCTTCAAGGAAACCCAACTTTTGTTTCCGTTGCGAAACTGTGTTGTTTAATCATAGGCAATGCATGAATCGCGCCAGATCTGTGCAAAGATGCCTTTTACTATAAAGCTTTTTTTGCCTTAGAAATTTAGCAGCAACCGAAGTATTAGGACCGGTAATATTGCCATCGCGTAACGCTACAGAAAATAAACACACTATATTACGCAACTTACGCAGAACTCTCAACAAGCTGGTAGGGATGGTGTTAAAAGTAACATTCAATCGCACTCGCCTCCCCCACACCGCCGGCCAGCGATACCACACTGCACCAGTACCGACCTGTGGGAGCATTGCATGGTGACGCACCTTAGTGGAAAAGCGAGAAAAAGACCATCAGATTATCAAGAACTTAAAATATTCACTTTGGAGCGCATCCTTGCTTCAGCAGCCAAATGAGATATAGTACTTTGTCTCCGATGATGACTGGACGACACGGCCAACTGTATTGTCGACCAAGTGCACTATTGTACTCGTTTTATTTCATGAAGATAGTACACATCCACTTTTCCAAAACCCCATAAAATATGTTGCAGAAACTTCTTAGCACATGTTTTAGCCAACCAGGGCATATGCAAGATGACAGTGACAAGAACTTTTATTGGTACTGAGAAACTGGCCACGGGGAGCCGAAGGCTCCCTCAGGTCAAGTCGGTGGCTCCGCCCACGATGGCACCGGGAGGCGAAATCCCGTTGCGACTGTCGTGGGCCCTCTGGGCTGCCTGGAGTTGGATGTGGTGGTGGTCGCTTCTTAGGAAATCCTGTCACTGTTCCTTTGTGGCAAGTATATAGTTTTCTATGGCTGGGCACAGCCAGAGCATGTGATCTAAAGAGCATGAGTCGGCTCCGCATTTGGGGCACGACTGCGGAAAGTGCGGGTCTATCCTGCTGAGGGACCGCGGAGTGGGGTACGTGCGGGTTTGTAACATTCTGAGCGTGCTAGCTTGTGGCTTATTTAGTTTTGGATGAGGAGGAGAGAACCACCTCCTTTCCAAGCGGTAGTGTGAGACGATCTAGTGAAAGGTGCACAATGGGTCTTTCTGGATGCAAGCCTCTTTACGAGGAGGGCCGTTGACGGTTGCGCGGGTCGTGAAACCGCGCGCCAGCCGGTGAGCCCGTTCGTTGGGGTTGCAGCCGTGTGGTTGGATCGAGTCTCCCAGGTGGGCCGGGAACCATGAAATGTGGAAATACGCTTCCATGTCAATTTGACCGAAATTAGTGAGCTTGTTGATCGCAATTCTATTAGCCCGTTTCGATACGCGCGCCGCCGAAAAGGACCTAACGGCTGTACGAGAATCCGAGAAGACGAAGAGGGGAGAATGTGCGCTGTGTATGGCCAGGGCGATAGCCGCCTCCTCCGCCTCGTGAGCAGAATTGGTGCGCATAGAGGCCACATTCACCAGATTGCCTTTCGCATCCACTACCGATAGGGCGAACGCGTCTTCACTGTCGTATCTAGCGGCGTCTACGAATGCGCCGAGTTTCTCATTCGCACGAGTTTTACCCGAGTTTGCTCGATGGCAGTCAGTGAACTAAGATAGCAAGGAACGTTCAAAAACAGCTGGCAAAAAGAAATGTAGAAATAAAGCCGCGTATGACACATCAGGCGCACCCTGCGCGGCACAGTGCTTCCGCGCTTCAAGCACAGAAGACTGCGCAACAAAACGCGCCAGCGCCGCGTATTGTTATGAACGTATTATCGCAATTTAGCAATACCGTCACTGTCCTGCTGTCTATGTGCACAGTTGCCGCGAGCCGCTTGCCACGCCTTTCTCGGGCGCGTCAAGGGCGTGCCTCCTTTTTCGGGCATTAACTTTCTATCCTCTGTCGATTGCGAACAGGGCACATGCGGTGCATTGTTGCACCTGCACTTTTCCTTAATCGAATACTGTAAAATACAACAAATAAAATAACGAACATTTTATTTCTAAATGTATCGGTTTTTCGTTTTGAATGCTATAAATTCGTGATTACAAACGGAGATCGATTGAGCGAATTATTAAATTTTGCACTTTTTTGCCGCGAGTGGCGGCAGTTAGGCGAAAGCTTTAAAGTCTCTATATAAGAAAAATACCGCCATCCTTTGATCAACGCCGCTTCTCTATCTCTCCTGTATCTCCGATTGGACGATGATAGCGCGCGCTTTAACTTCTTCATATTTTGTTGTTGTTCTTGTTCGCCTCAGAGTCATGTTGAAAGTCCTCTGCGCAGCCGCAGTCGCCGGTGGCGGCACGCGCCCTGCCTGAAAGCTTCAACGTGGACTTTCTAGGTGCGCCACCGTCGACTTGCTTTCGCAAGCAAAAAGTAAAGAAAGAAACAAGCGCTTTAGGAGAGGAGACGGCGGAGGAAAGAGTAGATGGCAGTACTTGTGTTATATAGGGACTTTAGATAGCTTACAAGCGGATACATTCTAGAGGGTCGCACGCACGAGGGAGTTCATACGGTGATCAGTATGCCAGGGGCGCTGCAGTGCTATCCTTGATAAAGTCACTCATGACAATGATCTTTCCATTCCCTCTCTATTAGGGTTATGGCAACGCGGCGCTGTGGCATGGTTGTTCACCGCAGGTGCTTCACTGAGGCGGCTATTAAGGCCGCCGCTTTACCAACTGAAACGAGACTCTAGCCATAGAAACGGGTGCAACGGCTGTCCCTGCAAAATGGCTGTGCGGTATTCTAGGGTCCGCAGTGACGCGCAGCAGAGTGAAAATGCACAAGTTTATTGCGTGCGCGAAGTGTCTGCGATGCATTGCGAAGAAGAGCGTGCTGCCCAGGGACACAATTCATCCCTTGTCACCGCTTGACCAGTGAAGGTGCCTCCGTGCGCATGTACGCAGAATTTGAGTGTGTTGTTCTCTCCAATATGCTTGCCGATGGCCTCTGCTGCTGAGCTACCGCGATCGCAGATGGATATAGTAACGACCACGCAGCAATCGCATTTTGGCGGGTGATGGCTCTTGTGTGCTGTTAGGAAATTAGACTTCGAACGCACGAAGGGGTTGCAACTGCTTAGTGTGCCGTGCTTGCGATGAAGAAATGCCATCGCACTGGGTCCAAAAAAGCGAGCGTTTCTTGACGCTGACCGTGTTTGCGACACTGCCTGTCTGATACACCACCAATGACAGAGCAGCCATCTCAAACAGCTGCGATACCTTCACGTTGGAAAACACTGCCCACTGCTCAGGATCTTCGTCCACCGCGGCGCATCGACGCCTTGCAAGCAGCTACAGTGACCTGCCGATAATTATTTGCTGTGCGCTACGTCGCCACAATGCAGGCAATGAACCGTGTTGTGGGGCCATCACAGCCCAAGAAGATATGTGCAAATGCCAGCGAAAGTCGACGTGTTTTTTTTTATAGTGGTGCTCAGTACATCACTTATGACAGCGCGTTGTGCGTGTTTTATTTCGCCGGTCAAGATTGTTAATGCCTCTCAGTTCCGCACCACGTCGCTGTTGACGAAAAATAAGTTGGGCGTGGCCCAACCGGGATGAGCGCGCACAAGAGTTACATGCCTCGCGCGGGGCGTGACCTATGGTGTTGATTGACAGGCGAACTCGTGCCAAACTCGTACATCGCGAAACCCCCCTCGAGTTGAACTCGTGAACATGGCGGCGGCAGCAGCAGCCTGTGTCATCGCATCCATCGGCAGTAAGCGTCAATATGACCGTCTGGAACCGTTCACCTACATGACCGACGTAGAGTTTCGCGTCATTTTTGCCGTTCCAAAACGTCAGTGCGCTGGCTGTGTGAGGAGTTAGGCGAAGGCCGTCGTCTGCGGAGACAGCGTGGCGGGCAAATTATGCTTTCCGAGCACAGAGTGGTGTGACTAGGCTGTGGAGGAAAAGTTCGTGCGATCGCTTCGGCTTCCTCCGGCTTCAAGTACTTCTACCGCGCCCCAGCACCAGGCCAGTTCCGGTGTCGTCATTCGAGTACTGGGGCACCTGCGAGCAGCTGGGGTTCAACCCGGACTAACCAACCTGCGAAGGCGAAGTGGTCACAATATATAGGAAGACTCAGAATGGACGCGGGACTACCTTCTGGTGTCACAGGTGCCGAAAGCAGTTTTCGCAGTTATATGGTACCGCTGCACTGCACGGGCAGAGAGGCTAAATGAGTTACTTAGCCAACACAGTCCGCCTCGGCCTTCCGATCGAAGGACCACCCCGCCAGGCAGCAAATGATTTGGCTCACGTACTGCGTGAGCAAAAGCGTATACATATGGCTGTTGAAGGAGATGACCGGCGACTTGTTTCCTCTGTCGGAGCACATCATCGCCGACTGCAGGAAATACCTCTGTGAGGTCGCGAGGGACGAACTGCTGACGCGACCTCCACTCGGTGGCTCCGGGAATATAGCGCAAATTGACGAGTGCCTTCTTCGCGGCGAGCAAAAGTAAAGTCGAGGCCGCCTAATGACGAGCGACAGCGTTTCACCAAGCCGCCAAACTTACGGCGGTGTTAAAGATGGTGGCTCATGGGTCTTCGGCATGGTCTGCGCGACCAGAGGGGTGCTGCGACTTTTCAAGGTCGACTGACGAAAGGCGGCGATGCTAGGCGCCATTATAGCAGCCAATGTTAAACCGGGGACCATTCGTCATAGTACCGAATTGTCCGCATACAACTGTATCCCAAATTTAGTAGATGCTAACGGGGCTGCGCCTCAATGTGCATTGAGAGACAGTCAACCACATCGTGAACATTGTGGACCTCGTCACGGGCGTTTACACGCAAAAAATAGAAAGTTATTGTCAAAAAGTAAAGCGCCACCTCGTCAGCGGTGGGTACAGGGTAACTGCACCGATGCTGGAGTCCCACCTGAGATGGATGTGATGGCACTCAACGGCCACGTGCGCTGCAAAGACACTTTCTTGCGTTTGTTAAAAGCCACGGATTGCTGGGGCTACCCAGTATAAAGACTCTTTCCTGCCGTTGTTAGAAGCCATCGCTCGGCGCTAGCCAGTATGAAGACTCCTTCTTGCGGTTATTAGAAGCCATCGCATGGCGCTGGCGCCTGTTCTTTTTTATTTTCTTTTATTTTGTGATGCATGAAGGTGCATCACAAAATAAAAAAAATAAAATAAAGCGTAATGACGAAATCAATTGATTTCCGTCATTACTGCGTGTTTACACGCTAAGCGCGCAGCAAACCACTTCTGTGCTAGCCGACGCTCACTTCGTCTCGCAGCCTTAATATAGCGCGAGCAACGAGCGATCTGTTGAAACACCAGTGTGAAAACCAGGCGCACACCAGTCTGTGCTCGGAAATGGGAGCCCAAGCACGTAGCGAGCTGTACCAATTCAATCCAGAGGAAAGAGAAGGATCAACGAGCGATCTGTTGAAAGTTTAGTGCGAAAACCAAGCGCACACCAATCTGTGCTCGGAAATGGGAGCGCAAGCACGTAGCGAGCTGTACCAATTCAATCCAGAGGAAAGAGAAGGATCAACGAGCGATCTGTTGAAAGTTTAGTGCGAAAACCAAGCGCACACCAATCTGTGCTCGGAAATGCTAGCGCAAGCACGTATTGAGCCGCACCAATCCAATCAAGAGGAAAAATGATGATGATGATGATGATGATGATGATTTATTGGCATCCCCTTTGAAACGGGGCGGCGACAAATAGTCACCTAGCCTGCTTGATTTAATCAGGTATACTATACATGTTCTTTATCTTGCATTTTTGTATACCTATCATTATTTTTCTTTTTCAAAAATTTACCTTGTACCGCTGCCTATGATTTTAAGAGATCAGGTCGCATCCATCTTTTCCCTACTTTTTTTCCACCAGTACTCTAATCGTCTCTTGCTGATCTCTACGGCTGATCTGTTTATGTTTCCTTCCACTTTAAACCCAAGCGCTTCTGGGAGTTGCACGTTACCTACGGTTCTCGCTGGGTGGATCCCGTCGCATTCCATTAGGATGTGCTGAGTGGTCTCTGGATCTTTACTGCAGCATACACATGTCTCATCTAATTCCGAATATTTGTTCCGATATGTTTTCGTCCTTAGGCAACCGGCTCGAGCCTCAAATAGCAAGGCACTGCCCTTTGTGTTATCGTACAGATTTTCCCTTCTAATTTCTTTCTTCTCATTCTTGTAAATCTCCATTGTCCTTTTCGTTTCCATTCTTTGCATCCAATTCACGGTCTCTATTTCTCTCACTTTCTTTCTGATGACCCCTGGTTGTCTATTTACAGTTTCGATTATCCTGTACTTGGTTGCCAACTTCCTTGACCTCTTCCTCCATTCTGTGTCCACGCTTTTCATGTAGAGATACTTGTGCACTTTAGCCGCCCATTTATTTTCATCCATGTTCCTGAGCCTTTCTTCAAAACTAATTTTGCTTTGTGCTTCTCTGACTTCAAAAGAGGCCCAACCCATGTCTCCATGCACTGCCTCATTTGTCGTATTACCGTGTGCTCCCAAAGCCAACCGGCCTACTGATCTTTGGTTAACTTCCAAACCCGCCAATATATCCGATTTTAAGCATATAATGGCATTTGCGAATGTTAGCGCTGGCACCATAACTCCTTTCCAGATTCCACGCACCACCTCATACTTATTGTGGCCCCACAGTGCTCTGTGTTTCATTAATGCTGCATTCCGCTTCCCCTTTATTTTCAGATTATCTTGGTGGTTGATTGAGTAATTCTTTCCTTCGTTTATGTGTACGCCGAGGTACTTATATTGCTTCACTATGGGTATTACTTGCTGTTGAATTGACACCACGAAGTTACTCGTGTGCTCATTAAAGATCATAATCCCTGATTTCTCTGTGCTAAACTTAAGGCCTAGATTTGTCGCTGCGTTCCCACAGATATTCGCAAGTATCTGTAAATCTTTTTTATTGTCCGCTAGTAGCACAATGTCGTCTGCGTACATCAGTCCAGGGATCTTCTGTTGCACCATTTGTCCATTACGCATGTAGGATAAATCAAAACCTAATTCGCTGTTTTCCAGTCGTCTTTCTATGCCCTTGACGTGACGAAAATAAAAGGAGGGCGAGCGTCCCCTGGTGGTATAACGCGAAACGTATTGAACTACAAATTAGTCTGATATACATTCAGTGTACATCTTGTAAACTTTAAAATGCTTATAACCCACGTTAATGTGACTAATAATATGGTAATAAATGAATTTATTTGATAACTTGCTTGTGCCTGTAATGCACTCGGTGGAACGACAAACAAGTGAAAGAAGGCACGATCATGCACCCACCGTATGATCACGTGAGCCCCAGTTTGTGGACCGCCCATGTGGCAACGACCAAGAGATGATAGCCACCCATAGTGTATCTAGATAAATCAATGAAACGGAAGGCGTGCCGACGGACAAACTTTGTCTAGTTACTTTTAGTTCTTTCATCTTGGGGCGTCGCCAGAGCTCGTGAAGGTCCCGAGTTTCGCAAAACTCGGCGCATCCTGCATAGCACCCCATTAGAGACAGGTTTGGTGCTTAATATTTTATCCAAATGTTCCGTTTTGAACTGTGAACGCGGCGGAACTTTGCATTAAGAAGGACTAGTTCAAAGTTTATCTGAGCCATTCGTCAATCTGTTATAACTCGCTAAACATATGGAACTTTCACTATTACGGTTCGCCATCAATTGTAAACCTCTTGAATGACAATTTCTCTACCCTCATAATTTGTTCCGTCTACGCTTTTGAGTACTTCTAGATACGCGTTGCCGGCACCCTAGTATAATAGTGACCCCTGACCGATAAAGCTGGTAATGTCGACCTCTCTAGATAGCAAAATAGCATCACCCTATTTTTAATGTTTGGATATTATGGTAAACAAATAGCTTTTTTTTTCTACATTCTTTAGATCTAACGTTATGAGTAGGCTCAAAGCTAGAAAATTTCACACGCACGTTTCGCATCTACAATTCTGTCCTAGGTCAGAATCGTGTTTTCTGGGCCAGAACACAGGTACTGTTCCTCGCGGATAGATTCCATGTTCTGCATTGCAGGTATTCTGTCACAGCTCAGCAAGTACCGGTTAGTCGTCTCTGCACTCTGCTCAGCCCCAAACACCGAAGTATGCGATAGTCGTTCCTTGCCACCCTATGTACACCCTCTGAAAGCAAGAGGTTTGGTTGCAATGGATCAGCACTCACCGCATAACACAGTAAAATGTTCAGCAAGTATTGACGTAGCGTGCAAGGAATGAGCAGTTACATTCGCCACAAGGGGGTGTCATACGCATGTTATTAAACAGGCGCGCCCCTCCACCTCCATCGAAACTATGGCCAGCACTCGTTTTAACACACCCTGGGAGGAATTCAAATGTTCCCTGCTCTAGCAGACCACCCTCTCTCTCAGCTCAGTCGTCCTCGCAACTGCTGTACAGAGAAGAGCTGCTTGAGCATCACCTTTCTCAGCTTTATTGCCACCACCACTCGCTGTTAGTGTAGATCGGACGTACGACCGTTGACAAAGTAATTCCTTGGCAATTATTCCTGCAGTGACTTATGGCACAGTCGTACATACGGTACTTGCTGTGGCGATCAGCCTAACGGTTTTGTTACACATGCTGACAAAGTAATGTTCGCAAGGCTATATCGGCATCAACCATCTTGTGAGAGTGGCGTCAGTAACCTCCATGTGACAAGACCAAAATGCTATTTTTCACATAGGGGTTATTCTACGCAAAACCTCCCGGACCCCAAAATTGACAATCGCCAATTCTTTAGGAAAAATTGTGCTAAGTAGTGCTTGCGTGAATGAGGCCTCACGAAATTCTGCTTAAACCATGTCTTGGAGATATAAGCGCTTTCCGAAGTTGTCGCGAAGAACCAAAATTTAGTTGGAGGTAAATTGTTTAGCTAAATGTGACGCAAGGTACAATAACAACATTTATTTCAGAATATTCTACTGTCGCGTTTGTTTTAGGTGACGTCATAGCTGGACACATTTATGAAATTTCGGCGTTTATTTGGCTCAGTTAAATGACCAAAAATTGTGCGTTTTCAGCAATGTCTTGCTTAAATATCGTTAAGGTATCAGCTTCAATATTTCTTGCTATTTTTCCATTTACTATACCTTATGCTTAAAAAAATTTTCGACAAAAAAAATTAGTTATTTTCCAGAAAACTACATCTAAATTTGGCATAAGGCCACTATGACACTTTCACACATGGTATAGCTTATTAAACGCAACATGTATTTAAGTTGTCATCTTACAATTTATACTCAAGTAAATTTTGCATGAGGCGAGAAACACGTTTTTGAAGTCCACATTCAATCTCGCCGACAGGCGCTCCCAAACTGTGCCTTCACTGCTGAACACGTAAGCGCAGCCGGGTATTTCGCTGGTCCGAATATGCACTGTGGCAATTTGCGACGCGAACGCGTGTCATGTCACTTGACATCAGTGTAAACACATCGTATAAGGCGCATGTTCGTCATGGCACATTATGTGCTGTTTACATGCTTCCGACAAATATGTCTTTGTAGACCTGACACCGCAGGCATTATGCCAATACTATGAACAATTTTTTTGAGTAATATTAAATAATTCAGCTTGCATGGAGGTTGCAAAGTGTTCAGTTCGTTCTCTGAGTACTGCTGTAAACATTTGCCTCTATAGGCGACCATCGATGGTGTAAGGGTGAAAGTCGATGAACACGCAGGAACTTACAAAGCTTGCCCGGGCCTAGTGTCGTTCATTACAAGGCAAATTGCTGTTAAGTTCTGTTCGCATTCTAATGAGGTCTAAGGGCTATCGATAGGATAATCGCAAGCAGTAACTAACATGCTACAGATTTTGTAGCATTGATGCCTCCACGGGGTGCGCTGCTTAAATGTTGTTACGGGCGATTTCCGCATTATGAAGAGGGCGCCCAGAAGAACGACGAAGGTGGCGATTGAAGAAGCACGTCCGTGGCTGGTGTTATTCTGCCACCTTGGCTGTGAGTTCTCTGTGTATATTTTGTAAATATATATTTGCCTACTCTGTATCTACGCCACATTTGGTGGAGGTGTGGGGTAAGAATTCGTTACGATGGAGCTCCGCAGCGGCCGTTCCTTGAATTTTTCCACAATGGCAGAAGAGGCGGCCTCTTCCTCAGCGGCGGCAACGGCAAGGGTTGTCCTTGCTCAGTAGAGATATCCAGGCGCGTTTTCCGGAACCGATGACGTCGATATTGAAGACTGCTTGGCTATATACGAACGTGTGAGTAAAGACAACCGATTGGACGATAAGGTCATGCTAGCGAATGATATTGTTGCGGGGGGAATATATATAGAATGGATATATTTACAGGGTAAGGCGCACAACGCTGCAGCAATCGTTCAGGGGAGCGCGTGCACACCAGAAAAACCACCCGTCGTCGTCGTCATCGTCCAAGCACCGACCACAGGATCGCCGCTCGTGACATTACCCGCCGGCGGCAGAAGCACCGTCCCGGTGCAATTAGGGCCCGGGCTGAGAGTGGTACGGTTTTAGACGCGAGACATGGACTATGTCACTCGCGATTGTTGCAGAGGCCGACGTAGGATTTAGCGGAGCGATTTCATAGGTCACATTAGTGACTTTGCGTACGACGCGGTAAGGGCCAGCATAACGGGAGAGAAGTTTTTCGCATAGGCCAACGCGACGTGACGGGAACCACAGCAAGACGAGCGATCCTGGAGGGAAGTTCACCTCCCGGTGTCGGCGGTCATAGAGACATTTTTGTTTGACCTGTGAAGCCGACAAGCGATCGCGGGCAACCTGACGGGCGATGTCAGCACGGGCAAGAGCATCGCGAGCATAGGCAGAGGATGTGTCTGCGTGAGCATGAAGTATGGTGTCCATAGGTAATGGTGGGTCGTAGCCAAACAGTAGATAAAAAGGTGAATAGCCAGCTGTGTCGTGACGAGAAGAGTTGTAGGCGAAGGTCACAAAAGGCAAGTTAATGTCCCAGTCTCGGTGGTCCTCAGACACGTACATAGCAAGCATATCTGTGAGAGTACGGTTGAGGCGTTCAGTAAGGCCGTCGGTGAATAGGACTCGCATCGCCGGTATGAATGCGGTGGGTGACGACGGAAGTCTGGCCCAAAGGACGGTCGCCAAAGTCAAAGATATCCTGGTAGGAAACCAGCACGCGGCGAAGGGCAGCGGACTGTGCCGGAGCGAGGTCTCCTGATATCATGCGGGCGAAGTGGTCGCAGGACGAACCGGACTGCGATGACGGCGGTGAAAATCCGGTGGAGGTTCTGTGGTCAAGGCAGAAACCGTGTGGCCGGCCAATGGGGTCAGATGAGCGAGTGATATGCCGCGAGGAAGAACTTGCGTCGAGTAGCCAAAATTGAGGATGGGAAAGGCGGTGCCGTTGTTTCTAACTGTCACCACCGTATAGGGTAGCGCGACGTTGCGTGTCATGGCGACCTCAGGAATAGGGCAGGCAACGTAGTCGCCGTCGGGTAGGGGCGGAAAGGCTGACAGCTGGACGTATATTGCGGCTTGCGGAGGCAGTCGAAGAAACTCGACGGAGCGTAGCCGGGGTGGGCCGGCATCAACGTTGTCGGGGCACGAAGGAAGTTCTAGCCGGAGAAGGCCCGCGGAGCAGTCGATAAGGGCAGCGTGAGTGGACAGAAAGTCGATTCCCAAGATGAGGTCATGGGGGCACTGTTCTAGAACAGCAAAAAGAACAGATGTGTGGCGACCAGAAATAGTGATGCGTGCAGTGCACATTCCAAGTACGGCAGGTGTACTCCCGTCGGCTACTCGGACGGTAGGTGAAGTCGCGGGCGTCAGGACTTTCTGGAGGCGGCGCCGGAGGCTCGAGCTCATTACAGAAATTTGTGCGCCGGTATCAACAAGAGCGGTAACTGCCACACCATCAACCAGAACTTCAAGAAGGTTGCATCGGGTATAAGGGACAATCAGAGGATTTTCAGGCCGGGTCGTAAATGCAGCGTCACCTCCGGGGGCTGCACTGGCTAGTTTTCCGAGAGGCGGCCAAAGGGAGACCGAGAGCGGCGAGGTTGGGGCGAGCGGGACTGACGGCGCTCCGGTTTTCCGGCTGATCCGGTTTTCCCTAGGAGGACGTTCAGCACTTGAGGCCTCAGGACGGAACGACGGGGCATATGGTGCATGGTCCGGGCGATTGTAAGTGTTTGGGCGATAGGACGTGGGCCAGCGGCTGCGGCAATGGCGGGCGATGTGTCCAATCCGAGAGCACGTGAAGCAGATGGGCCGGTCATCAGGTGTGCGCCAATCGGCTGGATTTCGATAACGTGGCCTGAAGGTCGTGTTCGGTCTTGCAGCAGCGATGACAGGGGCGACCGGGTTGGTAGCAGTATGACCGTTATCAAAGGTGGGTAAAATGCCCATATTCGCGACCTCTTGGCGAACCACGGCCTGAATTAGCGAAATCGGAGCCAGGTTGTTGCTTTGCATACCGTCATGAGGTGTAATGGGTGCCATGGCCTCGAGTTCTCGACGGACGATCCTGGTGACGTTTTCTGGAGCTTGCGCTTGCCGAAGCGTGGCTAAACCTTCGCAGGAGGACGTGGCAGCCGTATTAGGAAGTCGGTCGAAGCGGTGAGTGATACGTTGACTTTTGGCCAGCTCAAAACGACGACATTCAGCGATGACCGACTCCACCGTTGAGCAGTTCTTACACAGTAGCAGATTGAATGCGTCGTCGGCTATGCCTTTCAGTACGTGGCCCACTTTGTCCACTTCAGGCATGTCCTTGTCGACCTTGTTGCACAGAGACAACACGTCCTGAATATACGAGATGTACGGCTCCGTAGACGTCTGAGCACGAACTGCGAGCTCCTGCTTGGCCGCTAGTTGTCGTGCGATAGGTCTCCCAAATAGATCGCGTAATTTCTGCTTACAGACGTCCCAACTCGTCAGATCTGCCTCATGCGTCTCGAACCAGAGTAGCGCAGTGCCCCGCAAATAGAAGATGAGATTCGCCAGCATTATGGTCGGGTCCCACTTGTTAGTGCGGCTGACGCGCTCATACATTGCCAGCCATGCATCGACGTCCACGCCGCTGGTGCCGTTGAATGTCCCGGGATCACGAGGGTGCAAGAGAATGACCGGTGACGGGTCTTGGTCACACTGGGTCGCTTGGTCGGTCATTGTGGTGGCAGCAACGCGCCGTCCGCTGCGAAGATCCAGTTCCCGGTGTTGTAGCGAGCGTACCCCGCACGTCCACCAAAGATGTTGCGGGGGGAATATATATAGAATGGATATATTTACAGGGTAAGGCGCACAACGCTGCAGCAATCGTTCAGGGGAGCGCGTGCACACCAGAAAAACCACCCGTCGTCGTCGTCATCGTCCAAGCACCGACCACAGGATCGCCGCTCGTGACAATATATTTTACTTACAAGGAACAGCTAAAGTCTGGTTTGGGAATCAAGAAGTTGAAATCAAAAGTTGGGATTCCTCCAAGCAAAAGAAGCAAAAGATACGTGATCTGTTTGGAAATGCTATTGGTCGCACGGCCGCGGCGAAGAAGGCGCTGGCATCGCGTGCCCAAACATCTACGGCTTCCTACCTTTCTTATACACAGGACGTGCTGGCCATTTCTCGCAAAGCGCAAGATGACATGATGGAGCCAGACAAAGTGGGACATGTTTTAAAAGGTATTGCAGGTGATGCATTCAATCTGCTCATTTGCAAGGACTGCAACATGGTCGACTTCATCATACGGGAGTGCAAGCGTTTTGAGAACGCCTAAATCCGACGCATTGCCAATCAATCCGCGCGACTGCACAACACGACAGCAACATCGTCGTGTGAAGACGTAGCTGTACCACAGGTGCTACTCACCACGGAGCCCGTGACAAAGATTATCCGACAATAAATTGAGGCCATGTCTCCTGCTCCCACGTACTCCTGCGCATCTGAGTCTACGTCCCCGATGATACCACTTGTCCAAGCCATCATTTGTCAGGAGCTGTCCAGTGTTGGCCTGAACTCTGTGTGTGCCGTCGCTTCCTCACGCCTGACTGATCGTCTCCAAGTACACTATGCTTAAGGCCCGAGGCCCCGCTGCGCCGTCGCAATCCGATCGAATGGAGGGCTGCCGATGACCGGCCTATTTGCTTTAGCTGCCATCGTATAGGTACCGTCGCCCCCTATTGCAACAGCCGCTAGTCCTGGTCTCCTCATGCACCCTGTCACCCTAACCGTCACCCTGAGAGCAATCCTGGCCGTTTCGAACCTTACTTCGCACAATAGCATACCACCAGCAATGACGCTCCCACCAGGTCATAACGACGCTCACCATCTCCTCGTGGACACCAATCCCGTTCGCCGCTCTCTCGTAGACCGTCATCTCACTCATCGCAATTCCGCCACTCATCGTCGCCGCTGGGACGTCTGCCTTCGGAAAACTAGACGATGCAGAGCCCGGAGGTGACCGTGCATTGACGACCTATCCGCAAAATCACCTAACCACACTGGCGACTACACGTAACCTAATAGACAATAAAGTGGACGGTGTACCAGTACATGTCGCTGCGCTCGTTGACACCCGCGCAAAGATACCTCTGAGGCCTTCAGAGCTTTGCCGTCACTTGAAGAAGGTCCTCACACCACCCACGTTATCAACCATTCGTGTCGCCGATGATGGACTTCCTGTCCTTGGGATGTTCTCAGTACGTATAACGTTCGCCGACCGCTCCACGACTGTACTACTAGCTGTGCTCGCGCAGTGATCGCATGAACTCCTCCTCGGCATGGGCTTCCTATCAGCCCATGTCGCCCTGTCTGATTGTGGAAGTGAGGTGCGCCAGCTTGGCCGGCCCCTTCACACTGACGTTCCGCAGACACGTAAACCACGTTTGTGCTGCAGCAATCACGTTCGACTGCCACCTCAAGCCGTTATATACGTGACCTTGACGTACCTGCCTTCCATTTTCAATGGTGATAACTTGTTGACTCGAATATGCGACGTTCTATTGGTCCGAAATATTGCCGTTCCCCACGGCACCATTACCATCGCTTATAACACAGTGTCATTGCCCATCTTGACCTTTAGCTGGTGCACCCAAATTATCCCTGTAGGCATGGCTCTAGCCAACGTTTCTTCTGTTAATGAGCACGCCATTTCTGCATTCGCTGCTCACGATTCTTCGTATTCCGCTACGACCACCGCCTCACCTAATTCAGTCGATGGCAGTTTTGACAAAATGATAGCTACGGACCTCGTCCCAGCACATGCTGCTGATCTCCGGCCGCTGCTGATGTCCTATTGCGACATCTTTGACTTTGATGACCGCTCGTTGAGACAGACATCCGCTGTAACTCATCGTATTCATACTGAAGACGCCAGCCTCATCCGACGACGTCTTTATCGCATGTTCCTTGCTGAGCGCCAAGTTATTCAGCAAGAGGATGACAAGATGTTCATCAAACACCATTGAACCTTCCTGTAGTCCTTGGGCATCACCTGTAGTCGTAGTAAACAAGAAGGGTGGCAGCTAGCGCTTCTGCGTCGACTGCCGTCACTTGAACGAAGTTACACGTAGGCACTTCTACTCACTGCCGCGGATCAATGACGCCCTGGACTGTCTACGCGGGTCTACCTACTTCTCATCCATCGACCTCTGTTCAGAACAATGGCAGATCTTTGTCGATGTCCTGGACCGCGAAAAGACTGCATTTTCTACACCAGACGGTCTTTTCCAATTTAAAGTTATGCCTTTTGGCTTATGTAATGTCACGTTAGAAAGAATGATGGACTGTCTACTTCGTGGCTCCATATGCTCGACATGCCTTTGTTATCTAGATGATGTAACCATTTTTTTCACCACCATTTGAGCCACGTGACTCGCCTATTGGCAGTGCTTGGCGTTTTCCGACGCCAAGCACTTCAGTTGAACTCTTTGAAGTGCAGCTTCGGCCGTCGTGGAATCACTGTGCTAGGCCACCGCGTGAGTTCTCGTGGCGTCCAACCTGATCCCGACAAAATTCTTGTAGTGAAGAATTTTCCTGTACCACGTTCGGTCAAATATGTCCGGAACTTTTTGGATTCTGTTGGTAATCATTCCGACCCGTTCCTCCACCTGTTAGTGCTCCGTGGCAATATTCTTTACCGTCGCAATACCAACTGCGACAGTCCCGAGCTTCTGCTCGTAGTACCTACGACCCTCCGTCCTAGTCTTCTCCACCAGCTCCTCGATGCCTCAACAGCCGGCCACCTTGGAGTATCGCGTACATACGACCGCGTGCGGCGTCGGCTCTGGCCAGATCTTTACCGTTCTGTGCGCCGGTACGTTGCTGGTTGTGAGTGTCCTGTCAACGCCGCAAGAATTCGGCCTGTCGCCACTGCAGCCTATAGACATTCCACCTAGTCTGTTTTACCGCATCGGCCTTGATCTAGTTGGACCATTTCCGACTTCTCTTTCGGGGGAGAAATTCAATCGCCATAGCTACTGACTACGCGACACGATATGCCATCACGCGCGCACTGCCGACCAGTTGCGCCACTGACGTTGCAGACTTCCTGCTCCAAGACCTCATCGTCTACCACGACAGTCCATGGCAGCTGCTGACAGATCGCCGTCAGTCTTTTCTTTCACGAGTTGTCGACGACATTCTTCGCTCGTGTTCCACAATTTTCATGCTAAACACCACCGACCACCCGCAGACTAATGGACTTACAGAACGCCTCAACCGCACGGGTACCACTATGTTATCCATGCAGGTTTCATCAGATCAAAAAAAGGGACAAAAAAGTTGGCCTTATGTGACATTCGCCTACAACTTGTCCCACCACGACACTTCCGGCTTTTTCCCTTTTTATCTGTTGTTTGGCCGCCACCCCACGCGGCCTTGGGAGACACTATTTCCCTTAGCAACGCACGCTTCTGCAGAATATGCCCGCGATGCTGCTTCTCGTGCGAAAACGGCTCGTCACATCGCACGGTACCGTCTCTGCCTCGCTGGTTGACTCAAAAGGCTGGTTACGATAGCCACCACAGAACCGTTCACTTCAAACCAGGCTCCTTGGTCCTTCTTTGGACCGCTTGCCGTCACGTCGCCTCTCTGCGAAACTTCTTTCCTGCTACTCCGGGCCTTACAATATTTTACGCCAGCTCACCGAGGTCACATACGAGATCATCTTTTTTTATGCCTGCTCGTCATCTTTAGTGCCCCCCACCGACATCGTGCAAGTGTCCCGTCCCAAGCCATACGTTTCAGCCTACAGCCCTTCCCTTGTCTAAGCGCCGCCTTTCCCTACAGCCTCTCCCTGCCATCGGCCATCTTGGCTAAAATAGCACGTCAAATAACAGCAAAAACCAGCAATTTCTACCACACGTGAGACCTGGTTCTATTGCCGCCAACAATCGGAAGTGTTCTTCGGCTTCAATAGAGAGATTTGCATTCGCCTAATGATATCTCAATGAAACAGAACCTAACTGGTCTGTTGCAATATTTAGGCACAAAGTGATATTTACAAGGATATATACAGATATCGAAAGAACAGTGGCGTTATCATATATTAACCCTGTTTAATGAAAACCACAACAACGACAAACAGCGTAAATAAAACTGGAGTACATGAAGCGAACTTTCCCGGCGAACTTCGGGCATCGGTATAGGAGCAGCAGAACGTCCCAGAATGTTAAGTCGTATGTGGTACATTGCGCAAAAAAGAGGCGGACGCCGCCACGCGTTCGCCGCGTTGTTGCCGGTGAGTGTGTGGGAGAAAGAGAGAGAGGTGCTGTCATTGTGGCAGATAGGGTAAGTGTATATTATCTACATACGGAACTGGACACAGTAACAATTTATAGTGACGCGTCTGAGAACTCTCAGAGTCTAATGGCAGGACTCGCTGTTACTGAACACGACGATACTGACAACACCTTCACAATGGAACTAGGATACCAATACTTATACAGAACTCGAAGTCATAGCAGTATTAGCTGCCATGCTGTGGGCCAGCACGAAGTACCCACCAGGTGAAAAGAGCAATTTCAACATACACACAGACTCACTGGAAGCCATGAAACAGCTGTCCCAACCACCAAGAGCGGGCAGTGCAGCCCACAATGTAAAAGGTCTCTTGTAAGAACAAGCGGCAGAATCCAACCAAGAAGTGCGAGTGATGTGAATACGCGGGCACACCGGTAACCTGGGGAATGAGGCGGGGCATGTCTTAGCGAGCGCGATGATTGCCAGCCGCTCCCAAAGCACTCCTCTTCCTCCTCCTCATTAGCACCGCTACTGCTTCCCTGCCAAGCCACACATTGACCCCCACGGGGAAAGAAAGAAATGCAATCAAGAGAGACGCAAAACAACTGCGATTAACGGTACCCGTCAACAGCGACCCGCTACCAAAAGGGCTGCCAAGAGGCGCACAAGTCCTTCTGCACAAAGCATGCAATGGCTTCGTTCTCACGGCACATGTGTTGCACAAATGGCGCACCTACTTAAAAAGCAAGCAAGGGCGAGTAATTGCCAGATGGTATGTCGCCGCCTCAACAACAGCACGGACTTACTTGAAGCACCGTCAAATGTCATCACTGCAACACGGAAACGGCAACCAATGTCCAACACGTGCTCTGGACCGGCCCCGGGCTGGTAGACGCGCGACGGCATCACAGGGGTGCGGTGAGCTCATTGGAAGAGTGGATCGTCCCACCCGCCGCGACGGCTCGTGCCTCCTTCGAGTCGCTATGGCCATTCACCTTGGAAACAGGCATCCACCGGGAGATGTAGAGTATCCTCCCTACTACCCTTTCCAAAAGCGGGCCCAAGTGCCAGCAATTTCAATAAATACAATGTATGTTCATTCTTTCATTATTTGCACAATCGACAAAATTATTGTTTTTGGAATTAACTATATTTTCATAATATCCAAGTAACTTTACACAGCGGAATGTGTTTATTCCTACACTTATAATTTTCGCTGCAATCGTTCGCTGCATGCCGGCAGCCGGAAAAGAACAAGCACTGCCACCTAGCCCGATTAATTTTCCCGTTTACAGCAGTTTTCATGGCTTAAACGAAAGAACAATAACAATTTAAGGCAGAATTCCAGCCAACGCATTCTATATGAAAGGCGAACCCTCTACTACTGCGCTTAATATGACGAAGTAGTGGCTCATTGGCAAAGAATTTATCAGGCAGTTTAACCCGTTCAATAATATTGCTACCACTCATTACAATTTTGGCTTAATAAGATGTCTTTGCGCTGACTTCATATGTAAATTATACGCAAAACTTGCCTCGACGACATAACCGGAACTTGAGATCGCTGCAAAGTTCCGGTTATATCAAATAGCACTTACGAAAGCAAACTACGAGAGCACTTTCATTTGGAAAACTGTGCAGAATGACCATTTAGAAATTTGTAGTCACAAAGAAGGTAGGCAACATACCGGGTGTTCAAAACTAAGCGTCGCGGAATTTTCTTCAAATGGCCTGTGGTAGGTAGCATAATTCTTATCGTTAAGCTGGGTTATTCGATGAGGCGGACATTAGTATCATGAGAAATCGAAACACATATTGAACTAATCAAGAAAAATTGACTAATGAACTTCTTAGTTAATTACTTTACGCCACATATTGCAATTTACGAGTTGTAGCCAGTGAGTTTGCAAGACGTATCCACTTCAAATTAATTTCCTGGGTGACACCAGTTTCGAGATATTATTTCCCAAAGTGTGGGACGATGTACATGAGCGTTCCAGTTACTTTTGTTTTCAATGTATAGAGCAACATTTTGGTAAGAATTAAGTGGAACAACATTGCATTTTTGCGGCGAGTTTGATGGCTCATATCTCCAAAATGGTGTCATTCTGGAAATTCATTCCGAGTGGATACACCTGACCGGCTGCAATTCGTAGATTGCAATATGTGTCGTAAGGTAATTAAATAAGAAGTTAATTAGTGAAGTTTCATTATTTGTTGAATATGTGTGTCAATTTCTCGTGCTACTAATGTCCCCCTCTTCGAATAATGCTGCTCAACTATAAGAATTATACTACTTGCCACAGTCGATTTGTCAAAATTTCGTAAAATTAATTTTGGACACCCTGTATATTGCGCGGCTGCCTGCTTCAGGACGCATGCCAATTAAATTTTATTGCTGAGTTGTGTTCGAGCTGTACACGTAACCCAGCCGCGTCTCTTTTTTACACTTGCGAAACGACAGGATATCTGACGCCACTTCGCTTTAAGCTTCAGTTTCTGTAGCACGTCATCCATCGCCGCGTTTATTGTCCTTTTTTCTTTACACCGCACTCCGTTATACTTGCACCGACCTAAGATAAGAACACACATTCTCGAAAACGCCACAATAGGTGCCATACGAGAAGCGTATTTAGGTGGTAATTATTATAATTTGTTCTTCTCGTATGGCAACTTGTCCGCCATTACAAGCAGCCGAAAGGCGAGCCAATGTCTGCCAGTAGGAGGAATTGTGTACGCGGATTTGCTCATGATCAATCCTTTGCATTTGACGGCGCTGTTCGCACGATGAAAATATATGCCGAGGCCAGATCAGCGGCAGACAGCATCTTTTCTTTTCACAGCAGGCATCTATCGTTCGCCGCTTGCGCATAGTTCGTGCCCATGTATTCCAGGCTTAAAGCACAAAGTATTTGCATCAATAAAAACGTGTGTGGAAATTGTTTCTTTACAGCCTGGCTCCTCGGCTCCATTTGTGAGTGTCAAGTAAGTATGGACGCTGGCTTGCCGTTCCCCTAATTTTCATTTGTCAAATTAACCATATGTCAACGTGCAACACCATTACGAAGAATAAGACTATTAAATATCTATAGCTTTGCGTCGCATTTTCGTAGACCAAGGCAAAAAAATATCCTACTGACTCTGTAGCCTCGGCGTCAATGACTGCGCTAAGCAGCCTCATTGCCATGCGCACCTGCACTCGAACTACCAATCACAGTGATACCATCAACCGGATGTTTAAACAAGCAATCCTTTTAATTTTCCTTCGCTCGAATGCAAGTGTTCACTGCTCAGCGGCTGTTATTTCTTGTCTTGCAACATCACAACAAAAACAATAAGATCTACCGCCTTACGCGGTAGTTCTTAGTCTTGAACACTAGCACTTGTAAGTGGCACATTTGTACATGTTTATTTCTTCCCATTATTATGTGCTATAGTAAAGTGCATGACACGCAAAACATTCTGGTAAACTATATGTACATTTATCTCTAACGATGTCCCGGCACATAATATCAATCCGTACGGAATATTTTGTGATCTGCAGAAGAAAATTGTTCAGCTTTGTGGGATTCAAATGAAGGTAGTTTGAAGCAGTAATTGATTTGCAGATTTAAATCTAAAATACACAATGAGTAGTATTGTAAACACCACTGAAAGCCTCTAAAGTTGTCTTACATTGAAGTTTTTGGTAGTGCTAGAAGTTGTCGCCTACGTGAAAGCGCGGTATCTAGATTCAAAACAAGCGCTTAAGGTGTGCCAGCGCACAAATTAGAGAGCGAAGTGCTCTATCTTCGTCAGTCGTTAAAGAGGATTACCAGATTCCGTGTAAAACAGATTAGTTGAATGCACTGATGCGCGATTATGGCAATATATTACATACGTAAATATATATATATATATATATATATATTGTTACGAAGCACTTGGGGAAGTCAGCGTTCGCGACTAGCACGAGAGGTAGCACAGCCGATCGAGCACGACACAAGGCTTATCTCTCTCGTCGTTCTCTCTCACAGACACATCCCCACTGCTCCTTATTTCACAGTACAGTTATCTCCCCCGCGAAAAAAGAAGCCGTCCCGGCAACCTAGGGGTAGGACAAGACAGGCGGATCATAGTACGGCTTGAGACGCTGGACATGCACAATGTCGCGTCCTCGACGGCGATGATCCAAAGATAGCTCGAGCGGTTCCACGATATAGTTGACTGGAGACGTTTGCTCGATCACGCGGTAGGGGCCCTGGTACTTCGACGCGAGTTTCGGTGACAGTCCAGGGGTAGGGGCTGGAACCCAAAGCCACACTAGCGAGCCAGGAGCATAGGATGCAGGAGCATGTGAAGTTTCTCGATGGTGCTTCTGGCGTTGCTGGTCTTCTGACGTAAATATACGGCATAGCTTGCGACACTCTTCAGCTTGTGCAGCAGCTTCAGACAAGGTAGTGGTTTCTGCGTTGTCAGGGCGGTACGGAAGGATAGTGTCCATTGTGGAAAAAGGTTCGCGTCCGTACAGGAGAAAGAAGGACGAAAATCCCGTGGTCGTCTGCGTGGCGGTATTATAAGCGTAAGTCAGAAATGGTAGAACATGGTCCCATTTGGTTTGGTCGGATGCAACGTACATGGCCAGCATGTCGCCAAGAGTTCGATTAAAGCGCTCGGTCATGCCGTTGGTCTGCGGATGGTATGCAGTAGTGGTGCGATGAATAATGCGGCATTCTTTGAGGAGAGCCTTGATGACGTCGGAGAGGAAGACGCGGCCTCTGTCACTGAGTAATTCCCTGGGAGCTCCGTGGCGAAGGATGATGTGGCGCAGGAGAAACAAGGCGACGTCACGTGCAGAAGCACTGGACAAAGGGAAAGTTTCCGCATAGCGCGTAAGATGGTCGATGGCCACGATTACCCAGTGGTTGCCGTCTGATGTGGTTGGCAAAGGTCCATAAATGTCGATGCCTACTCGATCAAAAGCACCTGCTGGGCAAGGCAAAGGCTGCAATGGAGCGGTTGAACGACGAAGGGGGATCTTTGCGGCGTTGGCAAACGAGACAGGAGCGGACATAATGACGGATGAATCGGTACATCCCTCGCCAGTAGTAACGAAGGCGTGGACGCACGTATGTCTTTAGTACACCTGCATGTGCGCACTGGGGATCGTCGTGGAACGCTGCACAAATATCCGAACGTAGATGTCGAGGTGTGACAAGCAACCATTTGCGGCTGTCCGGGAGGTAGTTACGACGGTATAAGAGCCCGTCGCGAATGGAGAAGTGATGGGCTTGGCGACGTAAGGCGCGATTGGTAGTGGTTGTCGATGCGGTGGACAAGAAACTGAGCATTGACACAATCCAAGGGTCTTTCTTCTGCTCCGGAAGGATATCCGTGGCAGCAAGGGAAGACTCGGACAATGGGGCCTTCGGGGAGGTAACCTCGTCTGTCAGTGGCGAACGAGACAAGGCATCCGCATCCGAGTGTTTTCGGCCAGAACGGTACAGCACTCGAATGTCGTACTCCTGCAGTCGAAGCGCCCATCGAGCAAGACGACCGGATGGTTTTTTAAGGACGACAGCCAGCACAGCGAATGGTGATCAGTAATCACGTCAAATGGGCGGCCATAGAGATACGGGCGGAATTTGGTTATGGCCCAAATTATAGCCAGGCACTTTTTTCAGTTACTGAATAGTTCAATTCAGGTTTAGTGAGTGCACGACTGGCGAAGGCGACGACGTACTCATCGAAGCCAACCTTTCTCTGAGCAAGAACGGCACCAAGGCCGACGCCACTGGCATCCGTGTGGATTTCTGTTGGAGCGCTTGGGTCGAAATGGCGCAGGATTGGGGGAGACGTCAAGAGACGACGCAGCTTCGTGAATGCCGCATCGCAATCTGGTGACCAGGTCGACAAGTTGTGGTCACCACCAAGAAGCTGCGTCAAAGGTGCTATTATGGTGGCGAAATTGCGGATGAAACGGCGGAAGTATGACGCTAACCCAATGAAGCTGCGCAGGTCTTTCAAGGTCTTTGGTCGCGGAAACTGGGAAACAGCTTGTAGTTTCGCCGGATCAGGGAGTACACCTTCTTTCGACACGACATGGCCGAGGATGACCAGCTGCCGGGCGGCGAAGCGACACTTCTTCAAGTTAAGCTGGAGGCCAACATCGGCTACGCATGTGAGGACGCGTTCAAGTCGAAATAAGTGGGAAGGAAAGTCCGGTGAAAAGATGACGATGTCGTCCAGGTAACACAGGCACATCTGCCATTTGAGGCCGCGCAAGATGTTGTCCATCATTCTTTCAAATGTGGCAGGCGCATTACACAGGCCAAATGGCATCACGGTGAATTCAAATAAACCGTCGGGTGTGATGAAGGCCGTTTTTGGGCGGTCTGACTCAGCCACAGGCACTTGCCAATACCCGGAACGCAAGTCTAAAGATGAGAAGAATTCGGCTCCTTGGAGGCAGTCTAGCGCGTCGTCAATGCGAGGTAGTGGATAAACGTGCTTGCGGGTGATCTTATTGAGGCGCCTGTAGTCCACGCAAAAGCGAATTGTGCCATCTTTCTTTTTGACAAGCACAACAGGAGAAGCGCAGGGACCGTGCGAAGGTTGTATGACACCGCGTTGGAGCATGTCTCCAACGTGCTCAGCGATGACGTCACGCTCCATGGCGGATACACGATACGGCCTCTGGCGTAAAGGCGCATGGTTGCCGGTGTCCATGTGATGGACAACAGTGGAAGTGCGACCTAAGCGAGATGGTTGGAGGTCGAATGAAGTGCGAAAGCGGTCAAGGAGATTGGCGATCTGGGCCTGCTGACTTGGAGTGAGGTTGGGATCAATACATCGGGAAAATGTTGGGTCACATGGCGGCGTCGGGGGAGAAACTTGAAGGGCCATAGCGTCAACCTGAGGAGAATTCGGGTCCTCAGGCACATCATAAAGGAAGCTTGGCTCGATTGCATCAGCATAACCAAGACACTCATCGTGGAGCAGTCTCGCAGTGCAAGGAAACATGTTCGATACATAAAGTGCGCTAGAACCTTGTCGAATGGCAAGAAGGGCAAAAGGAAGCAAGAAGGGATGACGTCGAGAAACAAGTTGAGACGGCGTGAAAAGAACTGTGGTGTCGGAAAAGCCAACGCAGGATACGGGCACAAGTGCGGCAGAGTATGGAGGAATCTCGGTGTCGGCGGTGACGAGCACACGACCGGAAGCGGCATCAGTGTCTTCAAAAACGTTGGGGCCGAATGGCGACAGAGCGAGTTCAGCACGGGCACAATCTATAACGGCACGATGAGATGACAGAAAGTCCCATCCTAAAATCATAGCATGGGAGCAGCGGGGCAGAATAGCAAACTCAACACGGTATAAAGTGCCGCTTATAAGAACACGCACGGTACACTTCCCTAAGGGTTCAATCGGCGCCGCGCTTGCTGTGCGTAAGGAAACAGCAGAATATGGCGTCGGGACTTTTCTTAGTTGAAGACGAAGCTGATTCGAAATCACTGATTTTGCTGCTCCCGTGTCTTCAAGCGCATGGACGACAATGTCTTCGGCATAAACTTCAAGGACGTTCGCAGGAAAAAAATTAGGTCTTGAGCAGTTCGTTGAGATCACAGTTCTTGCCTCCGGAACTGCGTTCCTTAGTTTTCCTCACGGAGAGCTTCAGGGCGGCGGACAAGCGGCGACAGAGAACGCCGACAGGGTGACCGAGACCGACGGGTATTGAAGGTTCGGGAAGCAGGAGGTGAGGCTTCGAATTGCTGAGCGACAGAAGCGGAACGGAACGGAGAGTCGAAACCGTTGCTTGGTGCCCTCGGAGAATCCGAAGGATACCACCCGCGCCGGCGGCAAAACCGTGCTACATGCCCAGGCAGGCCGCAAAAATAACAGATAGGGCGGTTGTCATGAGTGCGCCATGGATTGAGAACAGCGGGCTGAGACTGATGGATATATTGGCGAGGTGGGCGCACGGGCTGCTGTGGCGGCCAGTAGTTGCTGCTGCTTGGAGGCGCATATGTTGCAGCCACTTGCGGAGGTGAGGGAAAAGCGCTGGTAAGTCTGGATTGAATAGATGCAGACGGAGGCCTTGGATTTGCGACAACGGCAGCGTAGGTAAGTGGAACAGGCGTAGGAGGCGATTGATGAGCAGCGTAGGTAAGTGGAACAGGCGTAGGAGGCGATTGATGAGCAAGTGGCACGGCGCTAGCGATTTGGTCTTGTATCACCTGACGGAGGTCAGGAGACAAGGGTGACTCCGACACCAGACTGGCGGGCAGAAGAGAGAGCTGGCGGGCCACTTCTTCTCGTACAAATTGCTTGATTTGGTCGAAGATTGCTGTACTGGAAGAAGTAGCACTGGCACCGTCACCCAGAGCTGAAAGCGCGACGTCCGGAGCGGAAGCTCGGCGCGTAGAAAGCCGTTGTTTGCGTAGCTCTTCATAGCTATGGCAAAGCGAGGTGAGGTCGTTGACCGTCTGCGGATTCTTTGCCAAGAGCATTTGGAAGGCGTCATCGTCTATGCCTTTCAATATGTTCTTAATTTTGTCATCTTCGGACATATCTGGGTTGATACGCCGGCAACCCCGCACCTCCACCAAATGTTACGAAGCACTTGGGGAAGTCAGCGTTCGCGACTAGCACGAGAGGTAGCACAGCCGATCGAGCACGACACGAGGCTTATCTCTCTCGTCGTTCACTCTCACAGACACATCCCCACTGCTCCTTATTTCACAGTACAATATATATATATATATATATATATATATATATATATATCCATGTAGGAAGACTTGACATTACTGAAACTTAAGAAACAACCAAGGTGTCTCTATATCATGGTGCACATTACACGTAGTAAAATTAAGGAATAAAATGCATCCGGCAATTCTCCTTTTCAGAGAAAAGACCTTTCGGCTCTGTGTGGAAAAGCCCAATGCGCAAGCAGTTGTTTTGGCTACGCCTTACGGTAAGACATGGGCCTGCAGTTTTTTTTCTTCATATAAATTTTAAAATTGACCGTTGCAACTAATATTGCAGTTCTATATAGACGAAATGCCGGGAAGGAGAGGCATCTTCTGTGTAAGTGTGACCGACCACTGAGCATAGAAGAATGGAACCTTAAAGTTAGTGCACGGCAAATTATGACGATAGAGGTGAAAGTGATTGCGCTAAACCGGTTAGGAAACCAGATATTTTTAAATTGTCACGCCCATTCTCTCATTCCAGTAAAAAGTTGGCCATTTCTGCCGAAGAGCGGAGCATTGTTAGAAATAGCAGAGATGGCACAACGCCGCACGAAAGGCAACAGCTGGTGCGCATCGGGTACAGTGGCCTGGTAGATACCGGAAGCGTCAGAACGCTGGCGGAATGCGGAACGTCGGCAGCAGCGTTAATACAGGCATCGCAACTCCATGTTGAGCAAGATGAGATGAACAGGAAACATAATTTCGAGCGACCTTTTATAAGATTAGATTGATTTTGCTTGATGTTACTATCCGTTACGCTCTGTATAGTGAGTGCACCAAGTGCGGAATGCACACAGCTCTTTGACCGGACTGGTAATGCGTGTGTGCACAACGCTTGTACCAGCAACGGAAGCGAGGACGCTGGACTGGCTCGGGAAGAGATTGTCTGCCTCTCTAAATAACATTCATATTCGTTTGTCTAAGTATAAGCATAAGCTGTGGCCGAAACTAACTTGGAACACCTACTCAAGCAAGGCGTTTGTGTGACTCGAAGTGTTATACAGCTTTGTGATGACCATTCGCCATTGCTTGTTACCAACTTTAACAACGACCACCGACACCTGTTCCGCGGCACTTCTTCAGTGCTTGCTGACGCAGTAGCATACGTTAACAACTGTTTCACGTCAGAAGTAGTGGAGACAGCAGACACGCCTGTGGGCCATCTCGACATCAATTCTGAACTGTCCACCGATAGCCATACAGCACTGCGCAAGCTCTTGCTTGAATTCAGGACCTGCTTCACACGTTCTTCAAAGATACGCCAGACTTCCATCGCTAGACACAGGATCATCACGTATGAGGTCGCACGCCCGATACCCCAGCAGTCTTACCACGTGTCGGCAAAAGAACGCGAACCCAAGCATATGCAAGTCCAGGAGATGCTTCACTATGCCGTCATCGAACCTTCTCATAGCCCTTGGTCGTCTCCGGTCGTCCTTGTCAAAAAGAAAGACCGAACGCTACCCTTCTGCATCGACTGCCGGCAACATGTGACGTATACGAAGAAAGTGGCTCGTCGGGGAAGCGTTACAATGTCTGCAGAAAGACGAAGTACATCGGCACGCCGTTGGCCGTCCTACATGTCGATTGCTCGTTCGGCTGAAAATGTGTTACGACGCTCTTGGGGGTCAATAATAACGCCATACTCCTGCAGGAAGTCAACGAATAACGTCGCCGGAGCATTAGCTTGAGACAACGCAGCTCGCTACGATTGTAGCTTCTTTAATCCCAACTCTAGTCGTGCAGGCACCCAGTGGTGTAACGACGTGGCCGCCAGCCGTCCGAATGTGCGAGTTATGCCAGGGCGTGATTACTTTCTTAAGCAGCTTTAATATCGAGTAGGCTGCGCCGGTGTCCACTAAAGCACTAACCGTGAATAGTCACTGGTATATCGAGTGAAAGCCGGTCGTCCCGTTCAGCTGCAGGCGCTGTCGGATCGTTATCTTTTCGTATCTGCGTCGATCGCAGGTCTTCGGCACTTCGACCGTCAGCAACCTCGCCCCCCAAAATAACTTTAGCGAGTTTTCCCGGCGGGCACTGGGTGACCGCTCGGGAGAATACTGCTGGGGCGGAGGTGAAAATCGTCTCGGAGACGGCGATCGCGACTGCCGCCCGCCAGACGGTGGGAAGCGCTGCTTAGAGAGGTAGTCCTCAAAGTCCCGGGTCGCTGGCCGTATCGCAGCGGCGGCGAGTAAGCGGAAAAGCCGCGAAGCCCAAGGCGCCGGTATGGGCACTGGCGATACAAGTGGTCAGCTTCACCGCAGTGGAAGCACAGATGCCGCTAACCGGGTGTGCGCAAAGCACCTGACTCACGAGGGGGCTTGCGTCCATCGTCAAAGTAGTGAACCGGTTGCTCCGAACGATGGGCAAGTGGAGCGGCATGAGGAAAGGGCAACGGCGTGTACCCAGCGTCGTAGAGCGATATCGGCTGCGCGGACTGAAGTGATACTGTACGAGGAGCACGAACAAACAGCGGCGGAGAGAAGCCAGGTAGCTTTAGGGCTTCCGCGTAGGTCATACGGTGGTATTCAGGAGGTACTGCTGCAGTGTTATCATGAGGCAAGGTGTAAAGGGACGCCTGGTGCAGTTTGTCCATGATAATACTTGTAATGGAGCTTACCTTAGGGTGCGGTGTTACAGCGGTCTTTTGCAACACTTCACGTACTACAGAGCGCATGAATTCTCGGAGACAGTCGCTGTTGCTTCCGAGCGCCGTGAAAGTATCAACGGCAGACATGCTGCTCACTTGCCCCTCATACAGGTTCAACTGGTGCAGAAGCATCTTTTCCATGGTCACGGCCTCGGACATGAACTCCGCGACCATCTTCGGAGAGCTCCACACGAGACCAGCAAAGAGCAGCTCCTTGAGCACGCGCATCACATGACGCAACTTTTTCATCTCCGTCATTCTTGGATCAGCTCGTCTGAAGAGGCGCGTCATGTCTTCGATATATCTAGTCACAGTTTAGTTTGGCAACTGGACGCGGGCCTGAATCGCTCTTTCTGCTTGTTCGTGGCGATCAGCACTGGTGTACGTCTCCAGAAGCTGACGACAAAATTCGCGCCTCGACGTCAGTTGCTCCTTACGGTTCTGAAACCATGTACGCGCGCCATCCTCCAGGTAGAAGTAGACGTGTTTAGTTTTGGAGCGTCATCCCATTCGCTGAAGGCGGCCACGCGCTCGAACCCGACCATCCAGTCTTCGACGTGTTCGAACACTGCCATGAAACGTCGTCGGGACCCGTGGGCTCTCAAGTGTGTACCGGTTCGACATCGTGCTTCCCGTACCGGTTGGGGCGTTTTGAAACGAGGCGCTAGTCATACCGGTTGATTTGGTGGGAACCGTTGCGTCGACTACTTCCCGGGACAGTCTCGTGATCCTGCGGGTGGACCGATGCACGGGAGTGTCGACTGGCACTGGATTCGTTATGCAGATCCTAGGAGGGGTATGCAACATCCGTGAGAGCTTCTACCCCGCTCCTCCACCGGTTTGTCACGAGCCTTCAAAAATACTCTTGGGGGTTTAAAAACCACAGAGCAGCTGGCTCCTGGAAAACGCGTCCGTCGGGGCTGGCTCTCGAGCTGGGAAGACGCGCGTGGTCTCTTTGTTCTTTTGGGCTCGACCCACTCTTGCCCTCAACCTACTACCTACAGGTGGCAAAATATATGACGCAGATTCGATAACGCCCAAGCAGCGATAAAGCTTTTAATGATTTTTTGCCATTGATGAGAGACACATACTAAGTGGTGAATAGTTACCGAAGTTGGTGTCAAATACAATTATTGATGAGCGCCGCGTACTTTGTGGCACATGCCCAGTGACCCAAGAAGGTGTTGTAGCAGCGCGACTATTGCCTCCATAGCCGGTGAAGAGGATGACGGCTCAAGTGCCCGTAGCGCGAAACAAATTTTTGCCTTTCGGGCACTTATCGCACCGCACCTTCGTCCACCAGTGCTGATTCTCACCACGCCCCAGCCCAAATTTTTAGACATGATCGCCGTCATCGTCGTCTAAGAATGAGACTGAACTAAGACCTAAGTCACACAAAATGAACTCCTAAGTTTGGAAGATGATTTATCAGGCCAGATCTCATAAACATTACCATCGCACCATTAGTACAATCAGAAAGAAGCAGCAAATTAACCTGGTCTTTGTCGCGATGATACCATAAATATGTGTGCTTTCATAACCGTGTGTTTGTCAGCATCAACGTCCGATCAGTATGAAGTTTTGATATCAGAATAATATAAAATGCGTGCAGCAGCGTAAGTGTAGACAATAAATATGCAACATAAATGGTGTATTGTCGATTATGGCCTCCATCACACTGCTACGTAGTAGTGCACAATAACAGATTCTTGTGTCGCACTTAAATCACAGTTACCATGTACAAGTCAACTAATGAAATGTGGCTTGTCTTTACAGGCGTCCAGGCAGGAGAATTCGCTACACCCGAGCTGAGTGAGAGCCAGAGCACAGAAGGTAAGTCACCACCAGACACAGTTACATTTTAGAAATCTAGAAGATAATTCTGTCTTGTCCTATGATGAATCAATTCGCCATATCAGTAGCATAGCTGTAATACTGGTTGGACTTTTGCACATTGCTGATACCAATGTGCAAAGACTATCTAGGAGATCACGGTGAGCATCCTTGAGATTCGCCTGCCAGGAAATTAGTGCTGGTCGCTGGTCACTATCAAGGGGCTTCCGTAGAAGCACGGCCCACTAGATCAAAGCGCGTATGTGGGTTCTGACGCAGCGGCAACGATCATCAAATAAAAACTGACCGCAGAGTTGTGGGACTTTACTGGTACAAAATCCAATTTGTAGGGAAGCAATTTTCATTGAAGAAGTTGTACAAAAATGGTAGTTGCGTGTCATTAAATCACATTTTCAAAGGCATTGCCGGTCTATGACTGGTTCGTTTTAAAGTGCATGATCACTTTTGTGCCGCTCGTAAAATCATCTAATATACACTCAGGAGCGCCTGGCGAGTTCCCTCGAGACTCGTCGGAACATAGTCTAAAATTGTCAATTAATACTTTGGAGCACTTAATAAACGTATTTTTTCACATGATATAACTCATCCACATTAATTTAACTTCACACGCCAATTTATCATTGCCTTCCTCTTATGTTAGCTCAATTTGATCTTAGTGGTATTTGTACCACCTTCTTCTTTCTGAGGTTTTATGTGCCAAAACCAGTTCTGATTATTAGGCATGCCATAGTGGAGGGCTCTGGATTAATTTTGACCACCTGGCGTTTTTTAACGTACACTGCAACGCAAGCACACGGGTGTTTTTGCATTTCGCCTCGATCGAAATGCGCCCGCCGCGGCCAGGATTCGATCCCGCGAGCTCATGCTCAGATTTGTACCACCTAAAAACAGCCTAAATTCTACGCATTCACAAAGCACACTCATAATGCTCTCGTTTGCTCGATTACGCAATTTATTGCTAAGTACGCAGTTAACCTACCAAATTTGAACATTGCTTACACATCACCTATTACCTGGCCCCTACATTTACTAAACTTAAACGAGGTGCCTCGTTCAGTTCGCTGAGCTCGCCAAACGAAGATCTTATAACGAATGGGAATACCAAAAGCCGGGGGTTCACTACCTATTCGTAATTCCCCTAAGTAAGGCCGAAACGTAAATATCGATGTGCACTGAACGGAAGGTGGCCCTTATTTGTGCTAAATATCAACTTTCTGTAACACTGGGTTCTCTCGGCCCATTGTGAAACGTAGCTGCTAACGTCCGTGCGATATTTTTAAAAACTTTGAAAATTTTTCGAAAAGTTTCATTTCATGCAAGCGCCTTCAGCTCCTCTGACATATTTAAAATATGGGTCCACATTTTAACCAAAGTTTATTTGCACGGCATGTGCACTGATGCCAGCACTGCATGCTAAATCTTACGCTGCTCGTAAAGCCTAATTATTACGTTGTTGGGCACTTTATTTGCCGGAGTTTCTGCACATGGTATAATTAACCCAACCCATTTGCATTTGGCCTACCCATAACGTGCGCCATATTTCGTTCATATTTAATTTTTGTATAACATAGAGTTTCATGGGACACTAGGAAGAATCGTAAAAAATGCCATGAGGCACTTTCGAGTAATGCAAAAAAAATATTGTTTACGAAGAGTGTAGGATGCACTTGATTTTAAGTCGCTCACAAACTTGCCGAATCATTTTCCCCGTATTCGTTAAATTTCAACTCGGCGGCGTGTGTAACTATGTCAGGTGTTACACCTGACCTCTGCGTTGAACAAATTATGTCGCTCCGCCAAAGAAACGGCGAAAGCTCGCACGTTTAAATATGCCGAGCCGCCCGCAACCGTTAAAGAAACGCCTAGGAGGCCGCGACGACAAATAAATCACCGCATATCCACGAAGTGGATGATGATGAGTGGACGAAGGACTATATATATATATATATATATATATATATATATATATATATATATACATGAACGAGAAGAAAGGGAACCGAGGGACCCGGTTTTATTAATCATATCATAAAAGCCCACAAATAATGATACCAAGGACAACAAATGGGAAATCACTTGTACTTACTAATTGACTTAAAGAAATGATAAATTAATGGAAATGAAAAATGAAAATGGGTGAAAAAACAACTGTCCGCAGGTGGGGAACGAACCCACGTCTTCGCATTACGCGTTCGATGCTCTCACCATTGAGCTACCGTGGAGCCGTTTTCCCATCCACTTTCTGCGGTATTTGTGTTTTACAACTAGAACTAACCCTGGAAGTGTTAGCCAGCGCCACCACCCACAAACATAGGGACAGATCTGGAACATCCTTTCTGCCGCAGGTGTCACGAGCACGTGATCTATTTGGGTGATGGCAACTGGTCAATCAATCCACATATGCTACCCGAAGGCATCAATGTTGCCGGATTCGAGCCCTCGTTATGTTGTGAACGAGAACAAAGGGAACCGTGGCGCCCGACTTTTATCAATCATATCATAAGACGCCAACAAAGAATGATACTAAGGACCAAAAATGGGAAATTACTTGTACTTACTAATTGATTTAAAGAAATGATAAATTAATGGAAATGAAAATGGATGAAAAACCAACTGTCCACAGGTGGGGAACGAACCTACGTCTTCGCATTACGCGTGCGGTGCTCTCACCATTGAGCTACCGCGGAGCTGTTTTCCCATCCACTTTCTGGGGTATTTATGTTTTACAACTAGAACTAACCCTGGGAGAGAGAGAGAGAGAAAGATTTATTTAGACCATCGAGATCGTTGATCTTAAGGATGAGTGGGTGGTGTCCTCATTCCAGGACTCCACTGGCCATGGCTGCTCGACTTACTTGCTGGACGAGAGCTTCTTGTCCCGCCAGGGTATCGCCGGTCAGCAGTACCTCCCACCGCTCAAAGGACGTGTTAGGCGTCTTTAAATGTTCAGGTTTATTCCGCACCCCTACGAGATATGAAAGAGTGTAGGGCGTGTGTCGCCGCACCAGGGGCAGATGCCGCGATATGTTTGTGGGTATATTTTGCTGTATCTGTGTAGGTTTGGGAATGTGTTTGTTTGGATAAGTCTGAGGGCTATTGCCTCTTCAGTGCTGAGCTTTTTGTGAGGGGGAGGATACATCCTGCGGTTAAGTCGCTGGATCTCGAGTCCGTCGCAGTAATTTGATGGCAGTGGCACAAAGGTAAAGGGTGGGGATTGATGAGACGATTGGTTTTGCCCCGCTCGGTTAATTAGCGCTCCAGCTAAGGCGTTCGCCCTTGCGTTCCCCTCCAGTCCCGCGTGACCCGGCGTCCACGTGATTTGATGGGATTCTTGCAGCCTCGGGCCTAGAATCTGAGCCCCCAGCACCGGTGTTCGTCCGTTGGTAAAGTTGCGGCAGGCCTGTTGCGAGTCGGTAACGACATGAACTTCCCTGCCCACCCAGTCATGTTGCTTTATTACTAGCGCCGCGGCTATGGCCTCAGCCGCAGCTGGGGTCTCTGCCCTGACGGAGGCCGCGATGGTTAAGGAGTGGTCTCTCCCGTTCACGGCGGCTACCGGGAAGAGGCCCCCTGCAGGGTACGCCGCCACGTCCTCGTACGTTACGTACGGGTCACCCTTGAATTGTCGGCGCTGTCTGTCGACCCGCGGCTTGCGTCGTCCTTCGTGGAGTTCATGGCTCAAGTTCTTTGGTATGGGGTTCACCGTGATCTTGCTTCTGACCTCGGGCGGGAGTGATTGTTGCCCATCGAGGGCACGAAGCTCCGTTGCTGTGCCGGTCCGGTGGAGGATGGCTCTGCCCGCCGCCGTGTTCTGTAGTCTGGCTTTTTGCGAAGCCATAACCGCGTCCGACCGCTCAGCGAAGGTGTTGTGGATCCCGAGAGCCGCTAACTTCTCGTTTGAGGTGGTAACAGGGAGACCCAGGGCCGTTTTGTACGCGCCTTTGATGATGGCATAGACTTGTTCTTGGTCGCGTTTGTTTAGCGAGCCGTAGTGATACGGCATGCTAAACGTTACTCTGCTGATCACCAGAGCCTGGACGAGGCGGAGCGTGTCCTCTTCTCGCATGCCGTTGCGGCCTTTGGTTATTCGTTTGATAATCTGCGAGATCTGGTTGGCGGTGGACCTTAGGGTTTGGATGGTGTGGGAGGCTTTCAAGTTGCTCTGGATGAAAAAACCCAGTATCCTAGTCTTTTTGTATTCCGTGATCTTGTGGTCCTCTAGATAGAGTTCAATAGGGCCGGGTGACTTGTCGATTCCTCCTCCGTGCACCCGGATCACCTCGGACTTCTCGGGCGCGCAACGCATCCCGCTCGCTGCCGCAAATCTCTCCACGGCCGTCGCGGCCTCCTGAAGGGTCGCCTCCTTTTGCGCGAGGGAGCGCTTGGTGGCCCAGAGCGTGATGTCGTCTGCGTATAGGGCGTAACCTAGGTCTGGGATCTTCCGCAGCTCTTTGGTCAGTGACGTTGAAGAGAATCGGGGAGACTATCGCCCCTTGCGACGTTCCTTTGTTCGGCACGTCGATCGCATCCGATCGAGTTTGGCCTATTCCGATGGTTGCCGTCCGGCCCGTCAGGAACGATTTGACGTAATTAAAGATGCACTGTCCGCAACCGATGTCATTGAGTCCCTTGAGAATGGCCTCGTGTGAGATGTTATCGAAGGCCCCTTTCAGGTCGAGTGCGAGCAGGAGGTGTTCTCCTCCCTTCGGGATGCCCTTGAGAACGTTTTTCCCTCAGGATTAGGAAAGCATCTTGAGCAGATAGTCCCGGCTTGAAGCCAAGCATGGTGTGCGGGAAGAGGTCACCGTCCTCTACGTAGTGTTGGAGGTGGGCTCCGATGACCCTCTCGTACAGCTTGCCGAGGCACGAAGTCAGCGAGATGGGACGTAGGGCGTCGATCGAGGACTTCTTGCCTGATTTGGGAATGGTCACGACTTCCGCGTGTTTCCACTCGTTCGGTACGTGGACTGGTTCGCCGGCAGCAGAAATCTGCTTTGGAGTGTCCATATAATTGCTATTGCAATAAGGACACGAAGGTGCCTTCGCGTCAACCGATGTCGTCGCGCGATCACATGTCAGAGTTAAACTAACTATACCAAACGAAACCACAGAACACCCACAACGAAACTACCACGCATCCGAAAACACAAACAAAAAATATATGAAACAGAAACTCGCGTTATGGAATGAATTAGTACATCGTAAATTGCATAAATTACGTTAGCAAGCGCTTCCTGTAAGCTTAATATTCACACATCACCTTCATACAGCCATCAGGTATTCGTTTTTTTTATGACACAGCATAAGGCGACCTATACTTTATTTATTTATTTACTCTCATACCCACAGCGCCATTTAGGCATTACAGTGGGGGGGTTACATACAACAATGTAAACAGCTTATGGCATACAACAAAACAGCACTATACCATACAATACACAAAATAAGGCAAGAAACGGCATCATACAACTAAATAATAAAGCACTATGTAATGATTGCAAAATATACATTAACTATATACTGTAAAAAATTCAAAGATCATTTGCAAAAAGTTCATTATTAAGTATACCAACCACGGCAGCAGGCAGTCGATTCCATTCTAAAATGGTTTTGGGGAAAAAAGTGCTCTTGAAAAGCTTAGTTCTACAACTGTATTGTAGCTCGTAATTGTATTGTAGTTCTCAACCTTGAGCTCGTGATCTGTTCGTCTGGATATATAATGTGGCTGAAGAATATATTTATTGCGGTCTATTCCAATTTGGCCATAAAATATATTGTGAAAAAGTTTCAAGCGTAATGTCTGCCTTCTTTTTTCTAAAGTGTCCCATTTTAATGTGTGTTTTGCAGTAGTAACGCTAAAGTTTCTCTCATAGTTGCCCATTACACACCGTGCTGCTATATTCTGAACTCTCTCAAGTTTATCTCGGTCGGTAGACGTAGGAGGGTCCCATACGGTGCATCCATATTCTAAAATGGGTCGAATATAGCTTTTGTACAGAAGATCACGAGCCTGCTGTGGAAAGAGTTTTGTATTACGCCGTAGAAATCCTAACACTTTGCATGCCTTTGCTGTAATGAAATCAACGTGCCTGTGCCAACATATGGATGGTGTGAGAAATACACCCAAGTACTTGTACTCGGAAACAGTCTGCAATGGGGAACCGGATAGATAATATACTGCTTCTGGCATACACTTTTTAGTAAAGCGCATGTGGACAGTTTTATGTGTGTTTATTACCATATGTGACTCTCTGCACCAGTTTTGTATTTTAACTAAATCATTTTGCAAAATAACAGTATCGGCAATGCTTGTAATTTCTATATATATTATCAGATCATCAGCAAACAATCTTACGGAAGAAACAGTAGTGTTGGGAAGGTCATTTATGAATATTAAGAAAAGTAATGGTTTTCATCTCTCAAAAATAATTTCGCTGGCCACATTGACGAGTTACAAGATGGCGCCGAGAAGATGGCGGCGCCCTAGTGGTCCACCATTTTTCGGCCCGGCTTTGCCTCTAGAGTCACTTATCTTAACTCTATGGCTTGAACACATCGTGGTTTCAGAGGCACCATGCGCATATTGTAGCGCAATTCCAAACTAATATATCGGAAGCAAGCGTTTACTTCCTCATTACGGTCGCATGCTTGCATTACATGCATTACCGTGGCATGCCATAACGAGGCATGCTTCCTGGATATATTTTTGTTTTGACTTTACACCACGTGGCTGGCCCCGCCGCTGTTGCGATGATGATGATGATGATGATGATGATGATGATGATTTATTGGCATCCCCTTTGAAACGGGGCGGCGACAAATAGTCACCTAGCCTGCTCGATTTAATCAGGTATACTATACATGTTCTTTATCTAGCATTTTTGTATACCTCTCATTATTATTTTTCTTTTTCAAAAATTTACCTTGTGCCGCTGCCTATGATTTTAAGAGATCAGGTCGTATCCATCTTTTCCCTGCTTTTTTTCCACCAGTACTCCAATCGTCTCTTGCTGATCTCTACGGCTGATCTGCTTATGTTTCCTTCCACTTTGAAACCAAGCGCTTCTGGGAGTTGCACGTTACCTACGGTTCTCGCTGGGTGGATCCCGTCGCATTCCATCAGGGTGTGCTGAGTGGTTTCTGGATCTTTAGTACAGCATGCACATGTCTCATCTAGTTCCGAATATTTGTTCCGATATGTGTTCGTCCTTAGGAAACCGGCTCGAGCCTCAAATAGCAAGGCACTGCCCTTTGTGTTATCGTACAGATTTTCCCTTCTAATTTCTTTCGTCTCATTCTTGTAAATCTCCATTGTCCTTTTTATTTCCATTCTTTGCATCCAATTCCCGGTCTCTATTTCTCTCTCTTTCTGATGACTCCTGGTTGTCTATTTGCAGTTTCGATTATCCTGCACTTGGTTGCCAACTTCCTTGACCTCTTCCTCCATTCTGTGTCTACGCTTTTCATGTAGAGATATTTGTGCACTTTAGCCGCCCATTTATTTTCATCCAGGTTCCTGAGCCTTTCTTCAAAACTAATTTTGCTCTGTGCTTCTTTGACTTCAAAAGAGGCCCAACCCATGTCACCCTACACTGCCTCATTTGTGGTATTACCGTGGGCTCCCAAAGCCAACCGGCCTACTGATCTTTGGTTAACTTCCAAACCCGCCAATATATCCGATTTTAAGCATATAATGGCATTTGCGAATGTTAGCGATGGCACCATTACTCCTTTCCAAATTCCACGCACCACCTCATACTTATTGTGGCCCCACAGTGCTCTGTGTTTCATTATCGCTGCATTCCGCTTCCTCTTTATTTTCAGTTTATCTTGGTGGTTGGTTGAGTAATTCTTTCCTTCGTTTATGTGTACGCCGAAGTACTTATATTGCTACACTATGCGTATTACTTGCTGTTGAATGGACACCACGAAGTTACTCGTGTGTTCATTAAAGATCATAATTCCTGATTTCTCTGTGCTAAACTTAAGGCCTAGATTTGTCGCTGCATTCCCACAGATATTCGCAAGTATCTGTAAATCTTTTTTATTGTCCGCTAGTAGCACAATGTCGTCTGCGTACATCAGTCCGGGCACCTTCTGTTGCACCATTTGTCCATTACGCATGTAGGATAAATGAAAACCTAATTGGCTGTTTGCCAGTCACCTTTCTATACCCTTGACGTAAAGCGTGAACAACAATGGTGACAGAGGGCATCCTTGCTTCAATCCTTGATGAATTCCCACCATTTCATTTCCTTTTCTACCTTCCCATAGCACTTGTACTTGGTTGTCTCTATATACCTCCCTCAGCAGCTCCACGAAATCGTCATCTATGCCTTCGTATTGAAGAATATCCCACAACAATTCCCTGTCTACGTTGTCATAAGCTCCTTTAATGTCTAGAAATGCTATCGATAAAGGTCTTTTCTGAGCTACTGAAATCTCTATGCGCTGAGTTAGTACAAACATATTGTCTTCTAAGCGTCTGCCTGGCCTGAACCCATTCTGTAGTTCCCCCAATACATCGTTTTTCTCCACCCACTTCGACAGTTCTAATTTTATGGCTTGCATTGCCATTCTATATATCACCGACGTTACTGTAACTGGCCTGTAGGAGCTCGTCTTATCCTTATCTCCTTTGCCTTTGTAGATGAGATTCATCTTGCTTTCACGCCATCCAACGGGAATTTTCTTTGTTCTAAACACTTGCTCTATGGCATTAGTCAGCAGTGCCTTGCTTTTTGGACCGTGGTTTTTGATTAGCTGTATTGGGATTTCATCGGGTCCTGCTGCCGTGTTGTTAGGGACAGTTTCTGCTGCCTTTTTCCAATAAAAGCTTTCTATGGTAAATTTTGATCTCTCTGGCCTCTCTGCTGTTGCTGGATCTGTTGTCTGAACTGCGCTTTTTCTCGTGCCGAAGTTATCCCTAACAATGTCTGTGATGTACCGCATCGCATCATCTCCTTCGTAGATGTTACCATCTTCATCCCTTATAGCCGTTTGCGAGTTTTTAGTTGGAGCTCCGAGTGCTTTTATATGGTTCCAGAATCTTTTTGGAGCGCTTTTGTCTATTTTGTGAATGTTCTGCACCCAACGTTCACTTGCGCATTTAATTTTCTCTTGCACGAGCTCACTCGCAACCCTTTTCTTTTCTCGGTATGTATTCCATCTAAGGAGCACCTCTTCTTGTAATCCCAACTTTTTGGCTTCTCGATGAGCCCTAGATGCCTCTTTACGCTCTTCTATAGCTTGTTTTATTTCCTTTTTCCACCACTTACGTGGTTTCCTCTTGCCAATCCAACAATTGCTTTGCCGTGTCCGCCTTATTTCATGCTGCATAACGTCCACCAGTTCCTTATATTCCCAGACTGCTGTAGGAAAATCCTCAATTTTCTTCTCTATGTTGTTTGCGATCTCTGTTATTTGCTCGTCATTCATATTTAAAAATTCTGAGGCTATTGGTTCATGTTCTGCTCTAGTATCTCGCCAAAAATTTAATGCTAAACGTCTATGATCGCTTCCCAGGCAATTTATTCCATTTTCGTCTATTATCATTTGGTCTAGTTGTTCGTAGACCATTTCTGAGACTAAGGTGTAGTCGATACATGACTGCCTGTTTCCGCGTTGCCACGTTACCTGTCCATGGCACTTATTCTCCCTGTTAACTACTATAAGGTTCTGTTCATCACACAGATCCAGCACTAGCGAGCCGTTGTAATCAGTATATCCGTCTAAATCGTCCATGTGTGCGTTCATATCTCCCACTAATATCACCTGGGCCGATTTACTGAACTCATTATTATCGCTTCTAATGCAATCAACCAATTCCTTATTTTTTTCTCTGCTATCACTACCTGTCCAAAGGTAAGTTACTCCCAGCCACGTCTTTTTACCTTGCCATGTGCCACTAATCCATCAATGCTTTTTACATGTCTGGTTTACCCTTTGCCACTTCAGACCTCGCCTAATTAGTACGCCTACGCCTCCGCCTTTCCTTGACCCGGTCATTCTGTTGCACCCTTCCCATACAAAATTGTCAATAACAGGCGGCTGCTCCAAATCTCTTAGATGCGTTTCGGTCAAGGCGTACACGCTAATCGCTTCATCATTCAGCTGCGTTTGAATTTCCAGCCATTTTTCCTGCTTGCGACCACCCTGCATGTTAATGTAGCAAATTTTACCTTCACTATTCTTATCCTTTCTGCGTCTTTTCCTGACTCCTGGTCGTCTAATTCTGGTCCTCTAATGGTCGTCTCCTGGTCGTCTAATTCTGCGAATGCGTGGAGGCAAGCGCCACCTGGTGGTCATACAAGGAACCCAGCGGCGCGCGCGCCCCGCGCGTACTCTGCTGTGATCGGCTGACCTATTCGGTAATATAACAGCCAGACTGCAGCCATGCATGGTCACGAAACGTGGCGACGTTCGCGAAGAAAAGCTTCGCTCTTAGAACATTTGTAGGTCCCGAAAGATGGCTTACAGGGAATATTCTTTTAGGATAGTCTTCAAACAGTCGTACATAAAAAGACGTACTTCGTGGAATTCTCGATTGCTTTTCATTGCGTCTTGACGATTGCGCAAGCAGTTCTTCTCGTTGCCGGGGGTGTTAAGCATGCTCGACGGAAGGTTGAATAAGGAGCCTTGTGTGCATGTGGCTTTGACTGCCAACCGCAGAACAGCCAGCCAGGCAGAGGCGCTGTCTGGAAGAATCGGAGTGAAGAATTGTATGATGGGAAATGTCAGATGTATTGACACCTTTTGACGAATGAGGCTTTCACTTGTCTTTATTTTCAGTGATTTCGATAAGCACAAAACCACTGTGATGTAAAACGACATTCTTTGTAAGGAATTGATTACAATTGAAACGTGTTCTTCCGGTGGCTGTGGTAATGTTTTCGCACATTCTTCTGTTGTATGTACTGAAACACGTTTTGCCCTTCAAATGATATTCTCCAGAAAACTGAGGGCATGTTCTAATCACAGTATTTATTTCTAGGAACTACAGCAGAGCAAGAATTTGTGCTCAATGGAACATACCCAGTATTAAGTGCCAATCAGGATTGTTTCACTTTACGTCACCCGGGAGAACAGACAACTGGTAAGAACGCAGTATTTCAAACTCTGACACTTTTGTGGAGCTGAATCCTTCATACAAAAGAATTAGTCGTTTTGCGTCACGCTCACGCCGCATCATCAAAAGGAAAACATGAATTTGCCTGTTCTATGATGTCGCACAAAACAATTATAGGTCTAAAGGGACACTAAAGCTAACCTTAATGCTACATTTCAATGATTTATTTTCGCCTTGAAAATGTCGAGAGAGAGAAAGGATGCATAGAAGGGCAGGTAGATTAACCAAAGGTAGTTCCGGTTGGCTACCCTGCACTGGGGAAAGGAGTAGGGGGAGCAAAAGAAAAAAAGATAGTGGAAGGGGGAGAGAGAGACAAAGAGACGAGCACAAACAAACCGCGTACACTAAGAGCGATATGGGGTGGCGCTCTTAAAGTCTTTCGTGAAGGCCCGTAGACCGCAAGAACCTTAGTAGCGCGAGTAAGGCCTTCAGCGCGGATTTTCTGTCGGAGCACTGACCTAACGCTTTTATGGCGAATTCCATTGGGAGAACAGGAGCAGGGCGCCGCGCAGTGCGGAGGCGGGCGACAGCGCAGCGAGAGCAGGCACACTCGACCCGCCACTGGAATACGGCGTGCATTCGGAGAGCAGGTGGGAGGGGGACGTGTGAGGAGAAATGCACCATGTGACTAAAGCAATCGACGTCCCATTCTCTGCAGGAGAGCGGCAAAACACGCGTGATCGTCTTGTAATCTGTCGGGCGTAATCATGTCACCGTTTGCGGCCACGTACTACATACTTTTGTGCAGCGCCGACGCATCCCACAAAGCGTCCGCCTGCGAAGATCATCTGAAACTGCAACTTGAATCTGAAGTTGAGCTCCAGCAGCTTTCGCTGCTGTCACCGTCGAGCGTCTCAAGCACTTCAGCAAGGCGACGACGCTTTGACGCTTTGCTGCCGCTGTCCCCCGCGCATCCAACGAGAAGCAAGGCGGACTATAAATGCCAGGATCTGTCGCTAAATCGCTGCGAAGCTCGCTCGTATCACCGACGTCAAAAACAGCGGTACCAAAACACCAACTACACGTGGCTGCCGCCATTGCCGCCGCGCGCGCCGGCTGAAGCAAAATAAAAAGATATGAGGAGGATATGACGGTTTAAGTCACGTGACTTCCTCCGTACTCCGCTTTTCAGGCGAGAGCAGTCCGGACTGCTCCCGGCTGCTCTCGGCGCAGCGAAACTGCTCTTGTTCTACCACTGGATGACGGTGCTCCCACTCCTGTTCGACCTCTGAAACACGTCGCCTCTGGAACGAGCACTTTCAGCGTGCTTTTGAGTGCTCCTGTTCTCCCAATGGAATTCGCCATTAGTTCCGTTAGTGGACGATTGTCCAATTGGTCCCGCAGTATGCACAGCACTTTTCTTTCCGCACTATAGCACGGGCAGACACAGATAATGTGTTCGATCGTCTCATCGCTGCTGCACATGTCACACGTGGGGCTGTTGGCCATTCCAATAAGGAAGGCATATGTATTCGTAAATGCAACGCCTAGCCACAGACGGTACAGCATGGTCTGTTCACGTCGTGGTAATCCAGGCGGCAGATGCATCCGGAGACAACGAACGCAAACGACACATGGTGAAAGTGTTCGAGTCCCACTGAGGCAAAGCACTTGCAAATATCAAAAGTGCATGTTTCTGTACATACCTAAAGCGACATGAAGAAAGCACTAAAAGAAGCAAAGTAAAGCGTGGGGAAAATTGACTATTTATATTAACTCAAATGCAGAAATGGTGGAGCAAATAACAGTAGAGAATGTTCAGAAAAATAAATTGCGCCCCAGATGGGAGCGCACGGTAAACTTTCAAAATTACGCATCAATACTTTAGTTTTATTTTTTACTCATGAAATACTGCGAACCAGTATTTGTTTCTTCTGGGACAGGCACTCAATAAATTAACAACAACGGGAACATCAAAAACAGAAAACAAAAAGAGAATCAAAGTGTCAAGCAAGTGGTACTAAAATGCACAATTATACACAGACACACACCACATGAAAAGTACTTTGCTTATGAAGTTAGTTAGTATGCCGCGGTAGAGGAGTTCCATTCTGATACTGTGATAGGCAAAAAAAGAAAGTTTGTAAGTATTTGTTCTGGCAAAATAAGAAGTGAGGGTATTTGCTTGATCGTGACGTGTGTGCCTTGTGGACAGAGGGGTTACATATAAAGGGATATTTCGCGATTAATGTGCGAGTGTAAAAATTCGAGGGGAGGCATCTGTCTCCCTGCATGTTTCGAGGATGGGAATATTATTTGCTCTTGTTCAGATGCTTTACAGACGCTTTGCCCGGTCAACGAACCCAACTATCGCCCACCTGGAGCAGCTGAGCTATCCAGAAGCCCATACGTTCGCCCTCGCTATCAGAATTCCGCAGAATGGCGAATTTCCGATCACAGGCCCATCTGCATCTGTTGTGGACGCGTTCGACACATTTCCTGCCATTGTCGCAGTGCTTGGAACTCGCAGCCTTGACCGAGCTATCGAAACATCCGGCATCCAGGTGGTAGTTCCCGAGTGCCGGCGCACAATGAAGATGACAGTCTTCATTACCCGTAACAATATCTCTTGTGCATCACACTTCACAGAACCCTCCTTAAATTTCATCTAACGCGAAGAGGGACAGCCCGTCGAACGGAAATGTGTGCGAAACGAAGCGTACAATAGCCCTTTAACCTCGCTGAACTTCAGGCATTTCTCAAGAGTTGCAACAACTCCGCAGCAAGTGGTGACCGTGCTATGCACGAAATCATTAGACACCTACAGCGTGAAACTCCAAAAACACTATTAACTCTTTTAAAAGCCATATGGGCAGCGGGCTATATTGCATCCTCTTCTTAGGAAAGTATTATTATCCCCATAATTAAACAAGGCAAGCACCCATCTTAGGCCTGCAGTTATAGGCCAATAGCACAGACAAGTTGTCTTTGCAACCTATTCAAAGTAATGGTAAACCGGCACGTGATTTGGGTTTTGGAAAGCAACAAAATCCTAGACCCCCACCATTATGGTCTCAGGGAAGATATGACCACAATAGACCACCTTGCATCGAGGCATACATTAGACATGCTTTTATACATAGGAAGCTCTGTCTGACAGTATTTCCAGACCTAGAGAAAGCTAATGATACCACAGCGCACTCAGGAATTCTATGATATCTTTCGGTGATAGGTGTCAGTGGCAACATGTTGAACACAATGCAAAGTTATCTCTCTAAAAACACATTCCGCGTAAGCGTGGGTAGCGCTTTGCCTAGACTCTTCACCTAAAAGACTGGTGTGCCGCAAGGGGTATGTTCAGTTGCGCGTTATTTTCTGTAAAACCTAATTACCTGCAAACAGTCATTACACGCGTAATGTTTTAATCTGACTATATTGAAGATGTGCAGATAGGCTTGAAATCAAGCAGTATTGCTATCTGAGAACGACAAGTGCAGCTTGGAATAAACAAAGTCCCAATGGGCAGAAGAAAATGGGTGTAAAATAAACACCCAAAAAAGTACTTGCATACTGTTTTCAAAAAAGAGGAGTCTAGCACCAGTGCCGAGTATTGCTGTGAAGGGAGATTAGCTATCTGTGAGCACCGAACATAAATTTCTGCGAAACGTTTTAGACTCTAAGCTCACCTTTATTCCCCATATTAAATATCTGAAGACGAAATCTCAGAAAACAATAAACGGCCCAAAGCTTCTGTTACGCACAACATGGGGTAGTAATCGAAATTCCCCGCTGAGCTTGTACAGGAGCCATGTCCACTTTCATTTTGTATATGGTGCTCTTATACTGTTACGAGCCACCTATGCTGCGGACGAAGAAGACGTTTCATTTCATTTCCACACACTGGCACAAAGCCACTAAGACGTTGCATAGCAGACGACAAAGAACACTACCTGTGCTCCGGCCCACCATCTTTGTTGTGATGCCACTCGCTGTCACTCTGTAAATATACATAAACCCCTTTTTGACATCTCCTGGTAACATCTCTGGTGGAGGTGCAGGGTATATCCGAAGGACACCACGAAACTTCACAGCAGACATCTTGTGGACCCACTGACTCAGCCTCAGCTACCACAACATCGATTGTCCTGGACCAACTCCGAGACCCTGGTACCTTCTCAGGTACTGACGCCATAGACGTCGAAGACTGGTTCACCGCATATTATCTAGCCAGCAAGAACAACCGGTGGGACCCAACCATGATGCTGGCTAACTTTGTCTACTACCTCAAAGGAACAACCCGACCCGTGTTTGCTTCCAAACACATGAGAAGGGACAGACTAGTTGGGACACCTGCAAGAAAAATATACAGCAGCTCTTCGGGAAGCCAGTCGGGCGCCAGCAAGCCGCCAAGAAGGAACTTTCGTGCCGGGCCCAAAGATAAACTGAACCATATGTCGTGTACATTCGTGTTAGCTCTGTGTTGGCGGGTTGACGACATAATGCCTGAAGTTGGCAAAGTCAGCCGTATAATTAAAGGCATAGCCGATGGTGATTTTAATTTACTACTATATAAGGACTGTTCGACCGTCGACGCCATGATAAAAAAAGTACCGACGCAAGCGAAGAACCATCGTGTAACGCAACATTTCGAGCTGCTACCGAACATCGCCACCGCCCCCGGGTACCCAAAGCTTTCTGCGGCTTGCGCGGCATGAGATTAAGGCCGCTTATTCATCTCTTCCCCAGGCCCGTTCTTACGACGATCCCCGCCCGGTAGTATCGCTGATCCAAGCCGTCATACGCGAAGAGCTGGCGAACGCAGGCATTCATCCAATCTGTGCAGTAAGTTGCCTCGCGGACAGCAATTTCTTCCTACCTCCCCGCCCAGAATCGACATATCCCGGTTACCGTGATCCAAACCAGTGGCGAACCCGTGACGACGGGCCAATATGCTTCAACTGCAATGGGATAGGTCATATTTCCCACCATTGTCGCTATCGCCGGCCAACATCACCACGTCCCACGTACACTTACCTCCCGGATGGCAGTCGGTCTTCTTCGTTTCGTGGTCGCAATGAGCCATCGCACCCTGATGTTCCTGCCCCGAGTTCACGCTACGACCGCTAGCCATCTCCGCAGAACCAGCATTCTCGTTCTCCGCTTACCCGTCGCTCGCCGTCGCCATACTCTCGACGCCCATCTTCGGAAAACTGACCAGTGCAGCTCTCAGAGGTGATACTGCACCGACCTGGAAATCCTCTGTTGTCCCTGGCTCTCCGTTAAACCTTTTTGACGTAGGAGTGGACGGTGTGCCTGTCTCGACGCTTATAGACACTGGGGCGCAACTATCTGTCCTGAGCGCTCGCCTTTCTCGTCGTCTCTGCAAGGTTCCTACGCCCGTCACGTCGCCTGTCATTCCCGTTGCCGACGGCGGTACACCTTGCGTCGTTGGAATGTGCACTGCGCGTGTGAGCTTCGCAGGCCACCAAATCTCAGTTCTATTTGCCGTTCTACACCAGAGTCTCTATGACGTCACCCGTGGCCATAACTTCCTGAGCACGCCTTCTGCCCTCGTTGACTGCTCATCTGGCCTTCTACAGTTGGAACTTCCCACTGTGCCCGTCTTACACAACCAGTCACCACCGCGTTTATCTGTCGTCGATTTTGTTCGTCTGCGACCAGCTACCGCGCCGTATGTCATGTTGACCTCAGAGCCCCCTGCTTGTGGCGGTGACTATGTGATTACGCCTCCTCTAGATGCTCTTTTGACGCGGTGTTTTGCGCTCCCTCACTCTGTTGTGAGACCTGCGGAGAACCAGCCGTGTATACCGATTTTTAACTGTGGACGCACCCCAAAATTTATTCCCTAAGGCATCGCACTGGGCACCATATCAACTTTCACATGTGTACCACATGTATACGATACATATCACATGTAGACGACCCTCTGGCCCTGTCTGTGGACGCTCCACAGTGGTCACCTGGAAGCCCGGACACAAGTGCTACCCTTGACGACCCTCACGACGGTATGATTGCCCCTGACCTCTCCTCTTTTCAGTCCAAAGATCTCCACCGCTTATTAGCGTCTTGCCGCAATGCTTTTCATTTAAATATTTTTCTTCTCCGCATCTTGGCGAGACATCACTCGTAACCCATCGCATCGATACTGTGGATGCCAGAATCATCCATAGGCGCCCTTACCGACTTCCTGCTTTGGAACGCCGTGTCATTCAAACAGAAGTTTAGAAAATGCTGACTAAGGACATCATTGAACCATCTGCGAGTCCTTAAGCGTCCCCTGTGGTGCTCGTTAGAAAAAAGGCAGCGCCTGGTGGTTCTGTATCAACTATCGACACCTGAACAAGATTGTAAAAAAGGACGTCTATCCTATGCCGCGAATAGACGATGCACTCTATTTTGTTCATGAGGCAAGGCACTTTTCTTCCATAGATCTGCGGTCCGGCTATTGACAAATTGCCATTGACGAGCAGGATCGCGAAAAGACCGCCTTCACTACACCTGATGGGCTCTACCAGTTTAAAGTCATGCCATTTGGGTTGTGTAATGCTCCCGCAACATTTGAAAAAATGGTGGACTCCCTTCTTCGCAGTTTCAAGTAGTCTACTTGCTTATTACGTTGTTTAGCGCAAAACAACAGACACAAGAAAGACGACAGGTCAAGGCGCCAAACGGACGCCTGTGTTCGTTGTTTTGCGCTACACAAAGTAATTACGAATTCGCACCAACTAGCCGCTGACGCATTGTGCTGAACTACTTGCTTATGTTGCCTTGACGACGTCGTCGTTTTTTCGCCTACATTCCCCACTCATCTCCGAACGACTATCAGTTATTTTGCAGCTATTTCGCAGCGCTATTCTTCAACTAAACTCTTTAAAATGCCGTTTCGGCCACCGAGAGATCACTGCGCTTGGCCATCTTTTGGATGCGGCCGGTCTCCGACATGATCCTGCAAAAGTACGTGCTGTTACCAACTTTCCAACACCCGGTTATTCGCAAGACGCCCGATCAATTTTTTTACCTATGCTCTCACTTTCGTCGCTTCGTGAATGACTTTACAGAAATAGCACGGCCTCTCACATCCTTGCTCAAGAAAAACGTTCCTTTTACCTTGGGCCTTGCCCAAGCGTCTGCCTTATCGCAGCTCGTCGCACTACTCACTACGCCACCTGTGTTGCGTCATTTTGACTATTCTGCCCCCATGGAAGTCCGTACAGACGCCAGTGGCCATGGAATTGGTGCTTTTCTGGCTCAATGTCAAAGTGGTCAAGTCTGCGTTACTGCGTATGCCAGGCGCCTCCTTTCCGCCGCTGAGCGTAATGATTCCATTTCCGAGAGAGAGTGCCTCGCTCTTCTATGGACCGTCGCAAAATTTGCCCTTATCTGTATTGCAGACCTTTTACCGTCATCACTGACCATCACCCTCGCTGCTAACTATCTTCGCCCCGAAGATCCCACGGGTCGCCTTGGACGTTGGGCATTACGGCTTCGAGAATACTGATGTACATTCATATACAAGTCTGGCCGTTTGCATCGGGATGCCGACTGCATTACCCGGTACCCCATAGACCAATCGGACCCTGCACTAAGCGACTACGGTCCTTGTGTTCTTGCTAAGTCTGAACTCTTCAACACTGCTGCCGCAACAACGCCGCAACTCGATCCTGCACAAGATTATCGACCGTCTCAACTCCCAGGCTCCCGATGCCACTCTCTGTCTCCTTGTGCCCCATAATGACATTTTATTTCGTCGCAGTTTGCTTTCTGGTCGCCCTGACCTCTTACATGTGATCCCGACACACCTCCTCTCGACTCTTCTGGTCCAGCTTCATGATGGGCCAACAGCGGGTCAACTGGGCGTTTAACGCACATACGATCGCTCACGGCGTCGGTTCTACTGGCCAAGCCTGTCGCGCCCAATGCGTCGTTACGTGGCCTCTTGTGATCTCTGTCAGTGCCGGAAAAAGCCGCTACTTCCACCTGCTGACCATCTTCAGCCTCTCGACATTCCATGTGAGCCGGTTCATTGCGTCGGGCTCGACTTACTTAGCCCGTTTCCTCTGTCGATCTCAGGAAACAGATGGGTCGCTGTCGCTACAGACTTTGCGACGCTATTCGCAATCACCCGTGCTTTCTACTAGCTGCGCGACCGATGTTGCGAACTTCTTACTCCACAACGTAATTCTCCAGCATGGGGCACCTCGGCAACTCCTAACCGACGGGGGCAGACAGCTTCTATTGAAGGTAATCGAGGAAATTCTACGGTCCTGCTCGACACAACACAAGCTCACGGCGGCGTACCATCCACAGACCAATGGCTTGACGGAGCGACTGAACTGAACGATTACCGACATGCTGGCAATGTATGTGTCCACCGACCACGAGCATTGGCACGCTGCATTGCCTTTCGTGGCATTCGCGTATAACACGTCAAGAAAAGAGACCGCTGGTTATTCACCTTTCTTTCTCTTATTCGGGCGAAATCCTACGTTGCCCATGGACACGTTGGTGCCTTCTTTCTTGTGTCCACCTACCGAGTACGCTCGAGAGGTCATTGCCCGTGCTGGCTATGCAGGTAAAGATGCCCGCGCTCGCTTCCGCGAGTCACAGGTCCACCAGCAATCTAGGTACAATAGCCATCACAGGACTACCGACTTAGCTCCTGGGTCCCTTGTCTTCCTCTGGTCTCCAGCGCACCATGTCGGCCTTTCGGAAAAGCTGCTGTTCCCGTACACCAGCCCATATTGAGTGTGCCACCAAGTAACCGACGTCACATACGAAATCGTTCCATTGTCTTTGTCCCCATCGGCTCAATCCCGCACCGATATCGTGGACATCGTCCACCTGAATTCCTATCATTAGCACACTGATTAACCTTGTCTGCAGTGCACATTGCCAGACCGTCATACTTAGACTGCACCGAATCGGTGCTTTCGCCGCCGGAGGGTAATGTTACGACCCACCTATCCTGCGGACGAGGAAGACATATCGTTCCATTTCCAAACGCTGGCGCATACCCACTAAGACGTTGCATAGCAGACGACAAAGAGGACGACCTGTGCCCCGGTCGGCCACCCTTGTTGCTGTGGTGCCACTCGCTGTCACTGTTTCAATCTTGTACATATTGTAATATATCATTCTGGAACCCCAAGTGTTCTAAAATTCCTAGGCCCTGCCCACCATTTAGATCCAGCCTCGCATCTGGTGCGTTCAGGACAAGCTCTGTAGAAAGCGTCTACCTAGAATCAAACGAGTGGTCAGTCCGTCTACAGCGGTCATATTGCTCCTCCACATGTTAGCGCATATGCTCGTGTAATGGGCGCAGTTCTCTTTTTCAGATTTTAGGTGCAAATCAGGGGTGCGGCCATTACACGGAGAGAAAGACATTATTTATTTCGTAAATTATTAGAAAGACATTATTTCTTTCTTCCGGTGGTACTTGCCATTATTGAAGTAATAAACTCGCTTGCACTGGCTCTGGCTATTCTTGGCTATTCCCGTAGCGCGTCACCTGCCGGCTGGAATAAACGGTGACGCCCCACAGACCAGCGACGGCAGCGTCTCAGAGGCAGCCGCTAAATCTCGGAGTCTGCTTTTGCTACCTAAGGCGAAAAAACTCCGCACGGCTGCCTTGTTTTGCCACCGATAAAAAAAAGCGCCGGCAGTCTCACACCAAACAACAGATAACACTGCCAATCTTCGCAGAAATCAAGGGTGCGGCATAAACAAGAGTATTTTTTATTTATTTTGGGATACTTTTTTCTTACTAAGTTCTGGGTGCGGCTTTTACACGGGTGTGGCTAGTACACAAGTTTATACGCTATCTGAAAGTTCATTCGAATCCTGAACGTCCTTGTTCCAATACTGTAAACCAGGTTTACATCATTTACATCATGTGTCCTGTGACTTACTATATTGTCACGTAGTAGTGACGCTGAAATAAACAGTTGTGAAACTGTGTACGACGAATCTGATTCTTTATTGGGCGAACCTGTGCCCACCAAAGCAAGCTACGCTCGAAGCGATCGTCGAAAATCCGATCAGCGGCGAAACGCGTCGGCTTTTGTACCTGAGTCATCGAGGGTTCCAGATTAATCCCTGATGCCCGCGTGTTTTCCAGAAAGTTCTAGACAATTTGCGTCGCTCATACGATCAGATTACATGAGCGTCGGTGATGAAAGACGGAGGATAAAAGCATGGGTAACGTTCGAGAAGAATCCGATGCAGGCGCGTTCTGCGCCGAGCGGCCACCGGTGAAAGATAAACATGTATACGTGTCAATACCCTCCCCTTATAAAGCATCGTCCCAATGCTACAAACACGAAAGCGAAAACAAAACCACGCGTACAGAAAGGGACAAAAATAACAAAGCAACAAAGGACCTAAGTTCGTCAGCGGGCATAGAAAGGCTTAAGACGCACCACGTCGATGACTTCAGGTCGTGCGCGGCGCCGCTGTGATTGCGAAATACCGTCTGGCACGACCTCATAGTCCAGTGCGCCAATACGTCGGATGATCTTATATGGTCCGAAATAGCGACGTAAGAGTTTCTCGCTAAGTCCTCGTCGGCGTATCGGAGTGCAGACCCAAACACGCTCGCCGGGCTGGTACTCGACGTAGCGTCGTCGAAGATTGTAGTGTCGGCTGTCGGTCCTCTGCTGGTTCTTGATGCGCACGCGGGCGAGCTGTCGACCTTCTTCGGCACGCTGCAAATAAGTTGCAACGTCGAGATTTTCTTCGTCGGCGACGTCCGGTAGCATGGCGTCAAGCGCCGTTGCCGGGTTCCTTCCGTAGACCAGGTTGAACGGCGCCATGTGCGTCATTTCTTGCACGGCCTTGTTGTATGCGAAGGTCACGTACGGAAGGATGGCATCCCATGTCTTTTGTTCGACGTCGACGTACATTGCCAGCATGTCAGCGATGGTCTTATTTAGGCGCTCGGTGAGGCCATTCGTCTGCGTGTGGTAGGCGGTGGTCTGGCGATGGCTTGTCTGGCTGTATCGCAGGATGCCTTGAGTTAGTTCTGCCGTAAAGGCCATACCTCTGTCGGTGATGAGGACTTCTGGGTCACCGGGACGCAGGAGGATCTTCTCAACGAAGAATCGGGCTACCTCGGCGACACTGCCTTTGGGGAAGGCTTTTGTTTCGACGTAGCGGGTGAGGTAGTCCGTAGCTACGACGAGCCATTTATTCCCGGACGTCGACGTCGGAAAAGGGCCCAGTAAGTCCATCCCGATCTGCTGGAACGGTCGGCGAGGTGGATCGATCGGCTGTAGAAGTCCGGCTGGCCTTGTCGGGGGCGTTTTGCGTCGCTGACAGTCTCGGCATGTCCTTACGTAATGGGCGACATCGGAAGAGAGGCGAGGCCAGTAGTATTTTTCTTGTATCCTCGCGAGCGTGCGGGAAAACCCGAGGTGTCCCGCCGTTGGGTCGTCATGGAGAGCTTGCAGGACCTCTGGACGCAATGCTGAGGGTACCACGAGGAGGTAGTTGGCTCGGAGAGGCGAGAAATTCTTCTTTAGGAGAATGCCGTTTTGCCAGAAAAACGACGCTAATCCTCGCCTGAACACCTTCGGCCCAAGGACGGTCTTGCCGTCTAGGTAGTCTACAAGGCTCCTTAGTTCCGGGTCGGCTCTCTGTTGTTGGGCGAATTCGTCGGCACTGATGGGTCCCAAGAAAGTGTCGTCATCCTGGCCGTCTTGTATCGGCGGTTCGACGGGGGCGCGAGACAAGCAGTCGGCGTCAGAGTGCTTTCGCCCGGACTTGTAAACAACGGTGATGTCGAATGCTTGAAGTCTCAGACTCCATCGTGCGAGGCGACCTGAAGGATCCTTCAAGTTAGCTAGCCAACACAAGGCATGGCTTTAGGTCGCGTACAACTTTGAAGGGGCTGGCATAGAGGTAGGGGCGAAACTTTGATGTAGCCCAGATGATGGCGAGGAACTCCTTTTCTGTGGTGAAATAATTAACTACGTGACAATACAATAATGGGCCCACAGCGATGGAGCCCTTCTCACTGTGTGTGAGGAAGCTCAGTGAACAAATATACGTCCCAAATATTGAACAGCGTCTAATGTCTCCAGCATAGCTGTTGCATTGATCCATTGTGGCAGTGGAAGCTGGTAGAATGTAACGCATCGTTTATCAAGGTCAGAAAGGGTATTCGGAGGCACGCATTCGAATGCACTTCCTTGAACCTCAGGCGAAGTACTCATGCCCGGAGTATTAAACTGATGCATCAATGTCACAGGACGGCGTATCATTTGCAAGGCTAGGACGGTCCTTTTCTGATCCTTAAGTTCTCTTTATTCACTTCTCTGTACAATATACATGTCCAGCCAGCATGTCACAATACGATGGGTTCACGAGCACAGAGGAATCGACGGTAATATGCTGCCAGACGAAATCTCCACATCAGTAGCAACCAAATCCACCAATTCTATAGCTGTCCCTGCCATAGACTTGAAGCTGTTCTTAAGAAAAAAATGCCCGCTTATCTGCTTGCTTCGCTGCAAATGACGTCGAAAAACGATATTCTTGTGCCGCTGCTGATAGGTAACACCGTCTGTTCTGCCCCCTCCCACCACTCACGCTCGTCCCCTCCCCTCTCACTCCTCCTATGATGGATGCAGAAATTTCTCGCATTCGCCCTGCTCTCGCGCCATCTATTGGTACCTTTTATTACTGTTGGCTTAAAGCCGGCTACAGAGCGGCGGCTTCAATCGGCTTGTTTTTAACGCGTAGCGTCTCTTCGACACCATTTCTAACGCGCTGATTTTTTCTTATTTGCTTCGTTTCATTTTTCCTTTCTTTCTGTCTCTCTGTTGCTCAATATATGTGTTTCTCTTTCTTTCTCTCTCACTCTTTAATTCTCTCTCTCTCTCATTTTATCTTGATCTCGCCCATAGTAAGTTCTGTTACAATCGTTGGTACAACGCAATCATATGGTTCCCATAAATGCATGTTTTACAAGCGAAGAGCCTAGTGGTTATGACGCTCGCCTTTCGATCGTGGGTACCCGGGTGCAAATCGCGCTCGCCATGAAAGTTTATTTTATTTATTTATTACTCTCGCTTTCTGTCTGTCTCTCTTTCTGTCTCTCTCTGCACCTACTCTCCTCATGCTTGATTTTGGCCGGGCGGTTGAATCGAGTGACAGAGAAAGTTCTTAGCGTTTAGGTAGCCCAAGAAAGAATATCGTGTTTAAAAGCTAGAAGATATAGGCAGCTCTCATGCGGCACTCAAACATGCAATAAACTTCATGCTATTAAGCCGCAGTTAGGGAAGTGGCCACCGATAAGAAAAGCAGCACGAACCAAGGTGATCATGTGCCGGCTAAGAAATGTGTCGACATTTCGCACACACTCATACCTGTTGACCGGCGTTGACCCAGCCATCTGTGGTAAACGTCGCGAGATGACTGTCGTGAACGTATTGCTTGAGTGTCGTGACATAGAAGCTCAAAGATAAAAACACTTTCGTTTACCACACTGTCAGCAATTTCTACTTCATCCAGCAATGTTCCTTGGTCCTGACCCTCTTTCGATAGCAGATCAGTTCTAGCTTTTTTTAAAATGATGTTTCTTGGCTGCATGCTATACACACAACTGATCCGTGGCACAGCCCCTTATCGGAGGCTGCTGCTACGATTGTAGTATTAGAGCATGTCCTTCCCTACCCTTGCGTGGAAAGACCCGCGTGGGGCATTAGGGCTACCTGAATATTCTTAAATTTTAAGCTTACTACCACTTCGCGAAGTATGTTTTATGTACATGATGCCATGATGCCTCAGTTGCCAGTTTTATAACAAATACAGTATATTTTACGTCTTTTACAGCGAATATATTAGGCCACTATAAAGCCAAGTAACATAAATACTATTTGTCGCTGAACGCATCATCGAATACCTCATACCATTGCCTGGTGCTCTTCGGCCATTATTGGCCCTTGCGCCATTAAACCCCACACATCATCATTATCCGAGCTTTTTTGCAGCACACACATGTCTCATCCTGTGCCGCATATTTAGTTCGGTATGTTTTATTCATTAGGCAGCCAGCTAGGGCCATAAATAGTAAGGCACTGGCTTTGCATCATCATACAGTTCTTCCCTCCTGATTTCTTGCTTGCGTCTTTTTTGTTTCCATACTTTGCATATATGTCCCGTTTCTGTTTCTCTCACTTTCTTTTTTATGACCCCTGGTTGACTACTTAGACTTTCAATTGCCCTGTACTTCGTTTCCGCGTACCTTGACCTCTTCCTCCATTCCGCGCCCACGCTTTTTAGGAAAACTTTTTGTGCACCTACAGCTCGCCCATTGATAATAAACAGAGATTTACCAGCATCATCAATAAGGCAGTGAGCCAGGCTAAGGCGTGTCCGCTACTGATGGCAGGGGACTGCAACGCCCCGCACCAAGCATGGGGCTATCCCCAGTCCCGTCTCAAAGGGGTAGACTTGTGGAAGGTCACAACCAACCACAACCTCCTCCTCCTTCTCACAGATCCGACGTTCCCCACAAGAACCGGGAACTACTACAAGAACGCGCGACACTACTTCCGACCAGTGTTTCGTCAGGGGCTTTAAATCGGCCTCCTGGACCAATCTCAGCGAGAATCTAGGAAGTGATCATAACATTCTGGTAACAATCTTAGAGGTTGGATACAAACCTCTAAGAGAATTTGTGGTTACTGACTGGAAAACCTTTAGATAAATCCGGAAAACATGCTCCAAGCAAGAGAAACAGGGCACGATAGTTAACCTGGATTAATGGACAAAACAGATTACGGCAGATAATAAAGCGGCGACTAGGAAGATACAGACCGACTTCGAAGTCGAAAGGATGGATAGTCGGCTGGCACACCTACTCCAAGCAAAACATCGATACTCAACAGGTGGAAAGGCCAAAGGCTCAATCGTCGGCTTAGAAAATAGATCGCACAGCTCAACAGACCCATTGAGAAGCACTCGCCGTTACTAAGTGAAAATCAGTGGGATGAAATATGGAATTCCGTTGACGGACAAATGAGAGTGGGCGCTAAGTGCAATCTCCTCAAGCACCTGCTCGACGCAACCAATGCTAGATCCAACCACAGTAATGTACTGGGGAGAATCGTACATGAGACCACTCGCCAAGAAGACGTCTCGAAAGCCCTGGAAACCTCGCGTGTCGGCATCTCCCACTGGGCTTGGCCAACCCAGACGACTATCCAACGTACAGCGGTGGTTCGTGCCCCAAGTTGGACGCCCCCATCAATGTCTACGGTCAGGGAGGCCCTATACTGGCTTAATGCCAGGTTCGCGCCGGGGCCCAATCAAATCACGAATAAGGCTCTTAGAAACCTTGACGACGACTCCATAGCGTGGCTTACAGAAGAAATCAACAAAGCCTGGTAGACAGGTGAAGTCTAACGAGGTTGGAAAGAGGCTCTGGTAATCCTGATTCCAAAACCCGGCAAACCTCCAAACCTGTCCAACTTCAGACCGATTTCCCTCACATCCTGCGTAGGAAAGGTAGCGGAAGTAATTCACGATCGCATTAATAAGCACGTC
>NC_051161.1:124728840-124767769 GCF_013339745.2 Dermacentor silvarum
ATAATATGAAGTCCTTAATATCAAAATAACATAAAATACGTGCAGCAGCAACAAATATAAAACATAAATGGTGTATTATCGATTATTGCCTCCATCACACTCTTACGTGGTAGTGCACAATAGCCGATAACTCACAGTTTCCCTGTCAAAGTTAAATCACATTTACCATGTACGAGTCTACGAATGAAATGTGGCTTTTCCTTTACAGGCGTCCAGGCAGGAGAATTCGATTCAGCAGAGCTAACTTCCGAGCAAATAGGAAAAGGTAAGTCACCACCAGACAGAGTTACATTTTAGAAGTCTACAAGATAAATGTGTGTCTTGTCCTACGATGAATCAATTGGCCATATCAGTAGCATAGCAATAATACTGGTTGGACTTTTGCACATTCCTGATGCCAATGTGTCATGTGCAAAGACTATCTGTGAGCATCCTTGACATTCGCCTGCCAGGAAATTAGTGCTGGTCACTATGAATTGGCTTCCGTAGAAGCACTACCCACAAGATCAAAGCGCGTGTGTGGGTTTTAACGCAGCGGCCATGATCATCAATTAAATATTGACAGCAGACTTGTAGAACTTTCTTGGTACAAAATACAATTTCTAGGGAAGCAATTTGTAAGAAAATGGTAGTTGCGTGTAATTAAATCACATTCGTAAAAACGTTGCCGGTATATGACTGGTTTGTTTTAAACTGCATGAGTGTACTATTGCGCCGCTCGTAAAATCAAGTAATATCAAGTAAAATCAAGGAGCGCCTGACGAGTTCCCTCGGGACTCTGAGAAACATAGCCTGAAATGGTCTATTAATGCTTTCGAGCACTTACTAAACTGTTTGTTTTCTTTTTCAAATGCTATAATTCATCCACATTCATTTAAGTTTGCACACAAATTTATCATAGCCTTGCTCTCATGTTAGCTAAATTTCATCTTTGTGGTATTTGTAGCATCTTCTTCTTGGTGTTTTGCACGCCAAAACCAGTTCTGATTATGAACTCAAGATTATAAATCTTGCGCTGCTCGTAAAGCCTGATTATTACGTTGTTGGGAACTTTAATGCCTGATTTTCTGCACATGGCATAATTAACCCAACATTTGGCATTTTGCCTACCCATAACGTGCGTCATATTTAGGTCATATTTAATGTTTCTATAACGTAGAGTTTCAAACGGACACTGGGAAATACCGTAAAAAATGCCACGAGGCTCTTTCAAGTAATGCAAAAAAGAAAATGGTTTACGAAGAGTGTACGATGTACTTGATTTTGAGTCGCACAATAACTTGCCGAAGCATTATCCCCGTGTAAGTTAAATATCAACCCGGCGGCGTGTGTAACTATGCCAGGTGTTACGCCTGGCTTGTGTGTTTAACAATTTATGTCGTGCCGCCAAAGCAACGGCGAAAGCCCGCAAGTTTTAAATACAACGACCCGCCCGCAACTGTTAAAGAAACCCCAAGGAGGCCGCAACGACAAAAGGATTTTAGCGTTTCTGCGCGCATTCTGGCCTCCTTCCCCCCAGGCGCGTGCGTCGCCCTCATGTCTGCCTAAGCTTTGCAGTGCTGTTCCGTTCAGCGAGTGGGACGGTTAAGCTTCACGCCTGCGTTCGTTCCTTGTCTCCCTCCGCAAGGAAAACCCCGGCCGTGTCTGTGTCTATTTGTATGCGCGTCAGTGCCTTTTCCTTTGCTAGGCCAGTGCAACACTACCTAGATAGCGCAAGGCTAAAGCCCCTATATATAAAAAGTAGCGACACTCTCCTCCTCCGCCTTCCCTCCTCCTCGTTTCTCCTCTCTTTCGCGCTCCTTTTTCGACCGTTGCGCCGCCTACACCGCTTGAAACACGTGCACTTGTTTATCTTTCACCGCTGATCAGATTCAACGATCGCCGACTGTGTTCGTCGCTATCGTCGTGCTCCTCGCCAGTCGGTAGACGCTTCTCGGGCGAAAATGGCGATGGAGCGTGATCGTAAACAAACGCAGCCAGCGCCCGGCGGCTCGACGGTCCACGTGATGCCATTAGGCCAATACCGACGCGGCGTCGGCCTCGGACAGGGTGTGCGAGGAGGCGGCGGCATTCTTCAAAGCGTGACGCTACTTTTTATATATAGGGGCTTTACACAAGGCCTGTTCACTCCGATCCATGACGTCATGCTACCTTGCCCGACTGCCATGGAATCTAATGGGGATCCTCCCGCGTAAGCAACAGTGATTGGAACGTCACCGCTTTTGTCACGCCAGCCTAGCAATGGAAATTTCGGGCCAGGTAGCATGACGTCATATATCGAAGTGCAGGCCGGTGCTATCTAGGTGGTGTTGGCGAGCGGCAGTTAGAGAATCCGTTGAGCTTTTCTAAAGACATCAGCCTTTCTTGGGCTACCTAAACGCGAAAAACTTTTTTTATCTGTCTGTCTGTCACTCGATTCAACCGCGCGACCAAAACCAACCAAGCTACTAGCACTGGTCAACATTACACATCGCAAAGGAAACCTCCGGCCTATTTGAGGCAAAGTATATGTATATAACCGTGATCCGCACCGTTCATTTAATTAAGAGTACACATTGGACTGGTTTTTACGTTAGTAAATGAAAAATTGACGCGTTAGAAATGGTGTCGAAGAGACGCTACGCGTTAAAAACAAGCCGACTGAAGCCGCAGCTCTGTAGCCGGCTTTAGGCCGACAGTAATAAAAGGTCCCAACAGATGGCACGATAGCAGGACGAACGCGGGAAATTCGAATTGAATTCAGCCAAACCTTCATTGCATCCTTCATAGGAGGAGTGAGAGGTGAGGGGTGGGAGGGAGAAAAAGAGAGGGTGTTACGTTTCAGGGGCGGCAGAAGACTATCGTATTTCGACGTCATTTCCAGCAAACCAAGCATATATGCGGCCAATTTTTTCATGCACGAGCGGTCTCAAGCGTGGAGAGCGTTCACTCTTTCCTTCTTTTGAGCGAGGGCTTTCTAGACTCTATAAAGCACACCCTCGCCAACGGGCTTCGCCTAGGACCCGGACACTCTCAAGTTCAAGAAATGGCCATAGAGGGCGAAAAAATCGACCACGCGGGGCTACTAATAAACGAAGCGTAGTACATCGATTTAATGGTGTCCCGTGAGCGCAATATTAGCCACTACAGGCGCCGTATTAAGCGCAATATTAACCCGCAAACTTTCTCCTACACTCTTCGAAGCGTTTTTATTACGTGAGAAACCTTACAAAATTATTATTCCTATTATGCTCAAGAGTACATTGTACTCTTGAGCACTTACTCTTCCTTTTTTTGGCGGGGGGGGGGGGTTAGTTTTTGAGCAAGCTTTATTGTGTGTCGCTCTGTTTGAGGAAGCTTGTAGAGCTTACCGCTGAGTAACGATTTAATAAAACGTCTTTGCTACTCGTTCCGCGGATCGCCTTTCGTCTCTGCATAGGCCCCTCCATGCTGCTCAAGCTGCAGAACAGCAGGCCCACGCTACGTCGCTGGTCCTGGCTTGCCGTCCATAACACAGGGCATGGGGTTAAATTTTGTGCTGATCGCAAAACACCCTCACAACGTGCCGGAGTACTCGCATACGTAATTTATTTCGAACGCCACGAATAAGTCACACTTTGACTCAGTCTACACGTCACCCATAACGTTGCTCTAATGTTCGCCTATTATAAACTTTGTGAGCTTAGAGTTCCTACGGAACACTTGGAAACATGGCGTAAACCCAACAAATAACGTTTTGGAGCACTTCGTAAAGGAATGTCCGAAAAAATTTAAAATCCACCCCTGCTTCCGGCAGGGGTGCACGTGAAACTTGTCCAACCATAGCGCAGGGGTTGGTCAGTTTTTGAGCGTTGGAGACGTTCACGGGCCTGCATATGCATACTGAACCGACAGTGGCTGAATCGGTTAGTGTAGTGGTCTCGAAACCCGGAGGTCGGTAGTTTGTATCCACAGCCCGACGAGCACTTTTTATTTTCGCCCGGCTTGGGTTTTTGCGTGCGGCAACCCCAACATCAACACCGACGCCAACACGAGTGATGCATTTAGTGCACATGGATTCAGGATCGTACACACATAGCGTTTCCAGCATCTTCGTCAAACTTGATTGTGGAGGTGTTTTCTCTCATGCTATGTCAGCGAGATAGATTTTGCGCAGCTCGTCAAACACAGCAGAAAACTCCGGTGGACTTTCATACGTGATTTATTGCAAAAGCCAGAATTATTAACACACGCCCATATTCAACTTTGCCTACTTACTACCCGCAGCGTGCCCCTTATTTTCGCTGAATATAAACAAGCTACGCTATTTAGTTCACCGATGCCACTGAACGAAACAAGTACAAACCTCGTATGATGCATATAAATAAGGGAAAACAAAAGGTTCGGGAATAATTTGGAACGCCTCGGATTACGCAAGCAATGTGAAACTATCGGCAAACATTCGATTTAGCATTTTACCTATTTTAACTAAATTGGAAGTTATTGTATGGGGTATTATTTTAGGACTGTGACAAACATTATGATATTCGGAAGCATGACACTCAGGAACGCCTGAGAAGGTATTCTTCTATAACGGCTGAAAGTAACCTTTACACTAAATGAACATTTAGCTTTCACAATTTACAACACGCTTGCTACTTCAACGAAATCTGAACAACGTGCTTCGCATCGTTCGTCTAGACGGCCGGGACAATTAACTAGATCACTCGTATAAGCCATAAAAATTGGGGAAGTTGCGGATCCAGCAAATATTTCCAAATCACGTAACTACTGTACACACTTCAAACTTCTGGTACTTGTCACCCACACATAACTTGTTCTAAATCTGAAATTTCTGCCTTTTATAGTCGTTCCAGGGAAGGGGGCCAACTTTGTAGGAGTTTCATACAACGCCTGAAAAGGGGCCAAAACCGATGGTTAGACAACTTTAATTTATTGTCCAACTGACAGATAAAGGTCTAAAGCTGCCTCTATATTAACTTTCATATTCCTTACATTTGTTCAAAATACAAAGTTCCTGAAATATTGAGTGTTCTCTCGAAACCGTCAAACCCCCATACAATGTATGATCTCTTCTATAGTAGCATTAACAGCTCACTGTAAAAGCTAGCTGTGTAGCCATACCAGCCTGCAGAACCGCGCAGTCATGCGTCAGATTTAATGCGCGGTTTCGAAGTAGTAAGCTCAGGTGCAGTGAAGCGTAGCTGCCTGGCTCTGGCGAAGCAGACGTCTAACACTTCGAAAGGCGTAAGAAATCGCTTATACAACTTCGCTGCCTTTGGCGGGTGAGTTGCTCAGATTAGTACATTGGTACAAGTGAAGTTTTTTTAGTGTTCTCAAATAGCTTTTCACAGCGGAATACAAAGTTCGGATAAGTTAAACAGCAACGCGCTCAACGCCAGATGGAAATTGCATGAGGCCGACGTTGCTATTACCAGTGTGCAGTTCTGTGTCAATGTTTTTATATATCTTCCAAGTCTGCAGCACCCGTCAAAAGATTCAGATTGTGCTGGACCCCAAAGGAAGGTGGCATTCTCGCTGAGGCGCCGTTGCGAAGAATGGGCGAATTTATAAAAATATGTACACAGTGGCCATCCGATGAATCCAAGGGTTGTTGCTCACTTCGAGGGGTAGGAATCGCATGCAGTCGTTCCTGTTCGAGCAGTTGCAACAGGTGCGAGCATGCACCATCTCTGCGCAGCGCACACGTGGTTTCAGGTTTTTCGGAGAAATCAAATGAAGCATCTTCAGGTGTCACATCTGTCATGATAAAATTGCAGTCGATATTAGCGGGAAAGTCTTATTACAGGCAGCTATTTGGAATAGGTATTTGAGGTTAAAATGCGCTTTAAGAGCACAGTTTTTTTTATGCGTGTAAATATATTGCTGCTCTCAATTACGATGGTAGACCGAGAATAGTTGGATGACCATGTCATGACCCCTTGAGCTATAAAGCAACTAGGCCAATAATAAGTTCTGATAAACGTGAGTGTAAAGCGCGAAGGACGTAGACCATGGACGTAGAAAAGACAAGAAACGCGGTTCTTGCCTACGTCCACGTTTAACGTTTGCACCGTACACTCACGATAATCGTTCAACAACTAGCGCAATCAGCTAACCTTCTCCTAAACATTGTATCAATGAGGGCTTTTAAATATTTTTCATCCAATAGAGCTGATTCGCATAAGCCCAATGCTTAGCATAAGAGCGTTATTTTGTCTTCCGCCACCGTTGGCAGGCAGACGCCGTACCCATGGATAGAGCACGTGATCTCGCGGTAAGAAATAGCAGAAGGCACCTAGAGCAGGCGCTCACGTATGCTTCATCACTGATGGATGTTTTTTGGAATTCTAAACGAAACCCAAAATTTACATATGTACCAGCAGAATAAAAAATTATAAGGGTAGAATTCCGAATGTTTTTCATTCGCAAGTACTATGTCATTGAAGGGCTGCGTCACGTTATATATATATTCACTATGAGTAGACAGAAATACGTGTTCACGCGAAGCTTGCCAGGATACGGAATATATCAGAAGTATGGGATATGAATACAAGCAAAATAACGCGTTCGACACAGACAAAAAAATGAATACTGCAGGGCTTCAGTAAATCGAAAAGATTTCACTGTGTACCCGGGTTTTGTCAGAACTGCGCGTGTAAAGAGGAATATCAATGAATTATTCTCAAAGTACACGAAATACCACCAATATACGAAGCATAACTACAAATGAACGTCAAGCCTAAGAATCTAAAATTATCTTTTAAATTCATGGGAGCATGTAAATGTATTCATCAGCATGATCGAATTGGGTGACTTCGTCTGAGCCACAGAGGAGGGCTTTAGTATAATAGTGACCAATATGATCAAGAACAACGCATTTGTTTTCAAGCCACACTGACTTATTCAGAACGGAATTCGCGACAAGTCACTTTTTGGCTGAATGTTGCATCTCCTGAAAGCTCGGTTTGCCTTAATGTTAAGGCAATATTGCCTCAAAGAGCTTTCCACATGCCAGTTACGAGCACTGTCGCGAGATACCCTTCCAAGCGCCTCGTCGCATCGTCATTGAAGAGCGCCAGCAACGCCTCGCGCATGGCGAGACAGCGCGTGTCTCGTGCACAGGCACGCGACAGCGCCAGAGTTCCCCGGCCAGTGAGAAGTCACGGCGTGGCTCATGATCATCGGGGGCGCGTGAAAGTGTACGTGTTCGGCGTAAGGACGTGGTTGGCTGTGGAACAGGCTGCAGTTAGTGTGACTGTGTTTTAGTCTTGAGTTCCCGGGCACAAGTTCACCCACAATAAACCAGTTTGTTTAGTGTGCTTCATTGAAGAGGGCTACAATATAACCTCTCGATGGCGAACTTGCATTTTGACTGCTGCGCTGTTGATGCAAATGCATTGGCTGGAGAAAATAGCCATAATAAAAGGGTCCACATTGGCTACATTAAATTCAGCCCAGATACATTTTAGTAACAAAATGCAGCTGATCCAACGAGTTGGACTCTATATACAGCGAAGCTTTCTGCGAGTGCAGAAAGAGTCGCGACACGCGCCCACGCACGCACGCGCATGCAAGCACGCGCACACACACACACACGCGCGCGCGAGTGGGCTTCCACAAATTATACCGAGCCTTTCGTTAGGCAGAGTTGCTTACTACTAGCGAATACGACGGACGCCTTGAACAGATCGTGGTTTCAGAGGCACCATGCGCATATCGAAGCGCAATTCCAATCCAATATATCCGCAAGGAGCATTTACTTCCTAATTACCGTACCGCTGCCGATGCGCGAAGGCATGCTTCCTGGTACTTTTTTTTGTCTTTACACGACGCGCCTGGCGGCGCCATTGCTTCGATGATGATGATGATGATGATTTATTGGCATCCCCTTTGAAACGGGGCGGCGACAAATAGTCACCTAGCCAGCTTGATTTAATCAGGCATACTATACATGTTCTTTATCTAGCATTTTTTTATACCTCTGATTATTTTTATTTTTCAAAAATTAACCTTGTACCGCTGCCTATGATTTTAAGAGATCAGGTCGTATCCATCTTTTCCCTGCTTTTTTTCCACCAGTACTCTAATCGTCTCTTGCTGAATGCGCACAGGCGAGCGCCATCTGGTGGTGGTACAAGGAACCCAGCGGCGCGCGCACCACTTATTGGTTGATAGGCCACCGTGATAGACCGCTTGATAAGCCACTGTGATTGGTTGGCCTATTTGGGAATAGAACAGCCAGACTGCTGCCATGGTCACGAAACCTGGCGACGTTCGCAAAGAAGAGCGTCACGTTTAAAACGATTGTAGGTCCCGCAAGAGGGCTCGCAGGGAATATTCTATTAGGATAGTCTTCAAACAGTCATAAAAAAACAGACGTACGTCGTGGAATTCTCGATTGCTTTTCAGTGTGTCTTGACGATTTCACAAGCGGTTCTGCTCGTTTCCAGGGGTGTTAAGCGTGCTCGACCGAACGTTGAACAGGAGCATTTTTTGCATGTGGCTTTGACTGCCAACCGCAGAACAGCCAGCCAGGCAGAAGCGTTGCCTGGAAGAACTAGAGTGAAGAATTGTATGATGGGAAATGTTAGATGTATTGACACCTTTTGACGCAAGAGGTTCTCACTTGTCTTTCTTTGCAGTGATTTGAATAAGCACAAAACCACTGTTATGTAAAATGACATTCTTTGTAAGGAATTCATTGCAATTAAATCATGTGCTTCCATTGGCTGTGGTAATATTTTTGTACATTCTTCTGTTGTATTTACTGAAACACGTCTTGCTCTTCAAACCATATTCTCTAGAAAACAGATGGCATGTTCTAATCACAGTATTTCTTTCTAGGAACTACAGCAGAGAAAGAATTTCTGCTTAATGGAACGTACCCAGTATTAAAAGCCACAGAGGATTGTTTCACTTTAGGCCACTCGGGATTACAGATAACTGGTAAGAACGCAGTATTTCAAACTCTGACACTTTTCTGCAGCTGAATCCTTCATACAAAAGAATTAGTCGTTTTGCGTCGTGCGGATGCCGCACAATCAAAAGCAAAATATGAATTTGCCTGTTCTATGACGTCGCACAAAACTATAGGTGTAAAAGGACACTAAAGCTAAGCCTGATGCCATGTTTCCATGATTTATTTCTCCTTGAAAATGTAAAAAGTGCATATTTCTGCACATACCTAAAGTGACATGAAGCAAACAGTAAATGAAGCCAAGTAAAGCGTGGGGAAAATAGACTAATAATAAAATAAAATAGGAAAATATTTCAGATGTAGAAATGGTTAAGCAAATAAGCGATAAAGAATGTTCACAGAAATATAATGCGCGCCAGAGGGGACAGCACGGTAAGCTTTCAAAATTAAGCATGAATACTTCATTTTTATCATTTATTGATGAAATACTGCAGACCAAAATTCTGTTCTCCTGGGAGAGAAACTCAATGCATAAACAACGGACACATCAAACACCATCACAAGATGCTGGAATGCCACATAGAGGCGTATAGTGTGGTAATCAAGCTATAGGTACACAAGTCTATAACCTTGCGCAAGGAGCAATTTTATGACAATATTCAATAAAAAACAACGCAAAAAGAAACACACAACATCACGAAAACTTGCACAGCCACAGCCGGAACCACATGAGCACGTGGTTGGCACTATCGTTAAATGGCTTCCAGCGCGAGTACAATATTGTCACTTGGTGCAAAGAGGCGCCAAGGATTCTGGAATATTTCAGGGTTAGAAAATAGAACAAACAAGCATTTTTAGTGGTCTGAGCATCGAATAACACTCTTCTTTCTTGCGCAGCATTTCCGGTTCACCTCGTGAGACGACCGGGGCGAAATTCAGAATAAATCAGAAAAAAGAAATAGAAATATAGTACCGTACAAAATTCATGGGTTTCGTTACAGATATCAGATCATAAGTTTAGTTACAAGTTGAGTAAGAGAAGTGCCTGGAATAATTGGAAATGGGACGAGAAGGGACGACATTCATAATAAATCATAAAAAATACAAAAATACTGATATGGAACAGCCGCCACAGTGTGGCTGCACTAAGGAGAAGGAAGACGACGTGTTCCCGTTTGATATAGCGTCGTCATTTTGGCCTCCGTTAGGTTCCCTATAAATAAGTTGTAAATAGCCCTAGGCATCAGCTACACGTAACAATAGTACAGTACAACATTCATGGGCTTCATTATAGATATGATATCATAGTTGAGTTACAAGTTGAGTTACTCAAATGTCTGGAATAATTAAAATTATTGATTATCACTAAGATGACTGGGGACGAAATTCAACTAACTCAGAAAAAAAACTAAGAGATGCCTAATCTTTGGCTTAGGCATCTCTTAGTCGTACTCGCACCTCAGCGTTGGTGTTCTGTGCTTTGGCAATCAGTGATTTCTTATCAATTCTATTTATTCCAGACACTTCAGGAACTCAACTTGTAACTAAACGTATGCTCCGATATCACATTCATAATGAAACCCATCAATTTCGTAGACTACTTTTTTTTTCATTTTTTCTGATATATTTTGAATTTCGTCTAGGGTCGTCTGAGCTAATTATTTCTAATTATTCCAGACACTTCAGTAACTCACCTTGTAACTAAACCTATGCTATGGTGTCATATCTATAATGAAACCCAGGAATCTTGTACTGTGCTATTTTTTTCTATTTTTCTGATTTATTTAGAATTTCGCCCGCGGTCGCCTCAGGAGGTGAACCGGAAGTGCTGCAAAATAAACAAGAACGTCACTTGATGCTCGTGCCACTGAAACGAGGAAAAAAATAGTACTGTACAAAACTATTGAGTTTCATTATAGATATGATATCAGAGCATAAGTTTAGTTTCAGGTTGAGTTAGTAAAATATCTGGAATAGTTAGAATTAACGATAACTAACGCCTAGGTACGAGTGCCACTAAAGGACAACTAAGACAAAGATTAGGGTCGCCTACCGTTTTTAATAATTTCAGTGCTGATGAATCCTTAAGGGTTGGTCGAGGTTATTTGTCTGACGACGGCATATTTTTCCTCTCGAGTAGGTTGTGAGGCTTCATTGCAGAATTGCGAGCGTAAGTTCCGTTGTATAGGCCATTTTTTCATCGCTTACGAAGACATCGTGAGCGCCATGTTGTAATAAACACTGTCGACATAGAACCCTCGTTGCTTAGCTATGCTGCCATGATGCAGTGTGCTTGTTCTGGTGAAGCGGGCAAGACGTTAGCTACGACGAATCATATGATCCGGTATAGGGACGTCAAAAAGGACATTACTGAAATTTCGGTTCGATACCTGTTAGCTGGTTCGTAAGATTTTGCTGGCCATGCCTTGTGTTGTTTCTAGTCTCTGCATGTGCCTATGATTGGAAACTACGTGGACGTGACCTACCACAACAATACATGAAGAAATATTGCTGGTGGGACAAATAGCTGTGCCCCATCCTTGACAATGTAAATGACAGCGCAATGTTCTCTGCCTTCAAATAAATACGAAACGCTTGTACAGAACACTGCTACTGATTGAAGGGGGATAAAAACTTTACAGATATTAGTGAAGCCAATAATAGCGAAGACGCGGAAGCTATATAAGCGAGTTCTCACCCCCTTCCAAAGTCCTACTGGTCTGGTGCACCACCTGTGTTAGGGTGGCACTACGCTCACAGGAAGTGTTATGATGCCGAATTGCTATTCGGGCACGGGACATTGTAGAACACTTGAAAACATTGAATAAAGCTACAGAGGACAATTAAACGTCGAAATGAAGATTTCTCACATAAAACGAGGTCATTGTAATCAGTGAATTAGGCAAACTGGCACGTTTTATGCTGCTTTCCTGCAGATATAGAGAAAACGGCTGTTCAATTTTTTTTAATTTCCTACACTTCTAGTGCTGTTAGGTTCTATAGGTGCGCCTTCTTTTCATACTGTGCATCATTCAGTACTTAGAACACGCCTAATAGAGCTTTTCGTATAAAAAACTGCCATAAGGCAACCTGCCTTACAAGTGCTTTTACTTGAATGTAGTTTTAGTTAAAGCAATGTTTACTCATTTGATACAAGAACAAAATAACAAATTTATACTTCAGGGATGATGAACAAACGCATCAAATACAATGCGTTTAGCTCGAACTAGTCTTTCGTAAGCTGTGCTTACGTGTTACGAGATTAGAGCATCGGAAATCCTAGTGAAATGTGTACGCATGTTCCAAAGGGACAGTGATGAATACGAGCAAGAGTTTTGTTACAACTGCTTTACTAAAAAATAGGGGGCACAATTTACATGGTGATGATTATTTAGGCTTTCCAGATTTTTTTTTTTACAAAGCGGCTGCTGTAGGGAACATAGTTCCAGTCCTTGAGGTATATTATTCTGAGAGGCGCACATTACTTGCAAGAGAAATGTCCACACGTCATCAACTATTTAACTAAAATTCACTAAATAACTTGCTAATTAACTATTTTACGGCACCTAATGCAATATACGAATTGTAGCCGGTGGGTGTTCAAGGAATATCCGCGTGGAATTAATTTGCAGAATTGCAGCATTGTGCATATATGCGGCCTCAGACTAACCGTAAAAATGCACTACTATTCAATTTAGTAAAAAAAAAACGCTCCGTAATACATTGCAGCACAAAAGAAGCTGAAACGTCCGCGTATATTGTTCCACACTTTATGAAATTATATATCGGAACTGGCGTCATCCTGGAGAGCCATTTCAACTAGATACGTTTTGCAAACTCACCGAATACAATCTGTAAATTTGAAAATGTGCCGTAAAGCAAATAATTAGGAAGTTAATTAGTGAGTCATTGCTAAATAGCTTAATGTGAGTTACGATTTGTCGTTTTAATAACGTCCGCCTCTTCGAATATTCCAGCTCATGGACACAATTATACCATCTGCCGTAGGCAAATTTTTCAAATTCCGGAAAGCTTAAAATTGATCGCTTCGCATAACGCACAACAGCAAAGGCACAATTCTACTCGGTAAAAGAAAACGAACAATGAAGAGAAGTACCCGCTGATATTCATGTGTTGGCTTCTTTGGATAATCCGAGAGCTTCTGCTGTCGGTAGAAGATGCTTCTGCGTTTAGCTATGGTATATTGTAGCATTGAGATTGGTGTTGTGAAGCAAGATGAGTTCCTTACGCATCTGTAGTCCGTTAGGTGCCGCTTGTAAGTGAACCACCTCTTACTCTATCTGCAAAATATTATATGTATACCTGCTCAGGTACTCATTTCATTTATAAATGTTTTTGTGGTTTTTTTCATGCACATTGTGAGAGGCTATTTATTATAATAGGCCACTTTCGAATGAAAACCAAACACTCGTAATAAATCTTTCTGGTTTTGTGTCTCTCTTTACTCTTAGACATCTGAGTCTCACACTGTGGCGCCCTTCTGAAGCCTTTCATCAATTCTAAGTTGCTAATTTTTTCATTCGGTTATGCGGTATTTTTACAGGAAAACCGAAATGTTCTGTCTGGGTGAAGAAAGGTATTTCCGCGGGGAAACGCGATGCGTGTTTGTCATCGATGGAGTCTTCATGTAGTGACATTGAAAAACCTACACATTTCCTTTGCAACTGGAATTGGAGTTAAGTTAGCTGTATGTTGCCACATGGGTGGAGCGCATCTCTTTAGACATGCTTCTCTCAACAGTGTGCATAATTAACATACACCGTATGTTGACTTCGTAGCACTATTTACAGTAACAGCAGTGTTGCCGTAGTGTTTCAGTATTACTGTATTATCGCTGGTGAATAAAGTTTACTAAAAGGAGAAAACCGTTCTCTAAGACATTTTTGCTGTTTGATTTTGGCGAGGTTATTTATTACTAAGATGTAAACGTCTGTTACACTTGTGTGTGATAGAAAAGCCACAGAGTACTGAAGTAGATAGAAATCACGCAGCTTAAAACACACGATTATGATGATGTGTTACTTGTCTGCTCTTGCGGATTAGTCTCTATGCTGTGTTGAACAACCGTAATATTTATTCTACTTGTGAATTCATTCATCTCGGAGTGTATAATCATTATCAGCTTGTTCACTTTATACGAGAGGTCATTGCAACGACGACGTAGCTTTGCGAGGGTCACCTAATAGGGCTTATTGTAGTGTTATTACCGCTTGAGCGTAGCCTATGCCGTAACAGAACATATATAGAAAGTTTTAAAAATATAGCTCGAGCACGGCGTTATGACTATGCTAAGCAATATGCAGGAATTTAGAATGATTGAATTTTAAATACAAAAACAACTTATTTTTGAAATTGAGGCTTTAATATCAGTAATATGTGAAGGCACATTTTCAAAGCCGACCCTAATAATACAGTAATAAATAATCGGTACACACGATCATCAGTCAATTTGTTCAAATCAAACACCACTGTGGCCGCATCGCGAAGACAGCAAGGGCTGAGAAGACGAGGGCTGCTTGGAACATTCTCCATACTTTTCCGCTTGTCGTTATCAGCTGAGTCGCGGGCCAAGATGCCGTAAATTAGAAAACAGATAGACGGTGCTGTGGTGGCAGGGTTGACACACGACAGTCAATTACCCAGGCTTCTTAGAGTGGAGTGGATTTACGCTCCCTAATGCATACAGATTGTCGTCTTAGCTCTCTGCTGAATTTGCTTTCAAAAAGAGTGGCGTTCCGATGCCGCCAATTTAATAATGGGTGCGTGTCGTTCCACGAGTTTGAAATTTCCGTAGCTGCTCAGCACTGGGCCGGGAGCGTGCTTGTACCTATTTTGCCGGTAGGTGCCGTACGGTAGCACTCATCCGCCGCCCACAGCAACGGCGGATGCTCGACTGTTTCACTAAAGCTGCAGTTAGACACGGGGCACCCACAGATGTTCGGAAATCTCTATTGGGCCCCCTTTCGAGATGAAAACCCATTCAAACAGTAACAATTCCGCGTATACACACATACGAAAAACTGTTAGAACTATTACAAAACATTTACACTAAACTACTACAAATATATTGCAATACAAAAACTAAACCCAGTTCCACGCAATCTGAAATCAGCTGAAACAGCGGATCTGTGGTTGTCTTTTGTGATTTTCTGTGATTGTGTGTGAGCTTCCGACCGATGGTGCCAATGGCACAATCGGTTAAAGGGATCTCTCGGCATTTGCGTCCTTGTTCTGCCTCTTGCTGGAACAAATCAGGGTTCACTGTCCTCCAAGCACGCTTGAGTTGCGTTAATTTATTGTGTAGCTCCGGATTAGCCTCCCGCCGCTGCCGTTTCGCTGCCGATTCCCGTGCTCGAAACGTAGAATTCGCCCGGCGACGGCGATGCCGCTCTCGGGAGAGCTCCAGCAGCCGCTCGCGCCGAGCGGAAACCATGGCAAGAAAGAGCGCGCGCTCCCCCTATCCCAGTGCACGCTCTGATTGGTCCGATCCTCAGCCGGCGCGGCCTCTGATTGAACGCAGTGCCCCTAGCGTTAGGCCTGGGAACCTGCCCCCTGCGTGGCACCGGCGGACGGCCGGCGCCACCTCCACCTACAACAGCTCTGCTGTTAAAACCTACGGCTGTTAAAGTGCACTAAAGTAATTGCAAAGCTATACCAGGAAATGCAGTATTCTAAAACTCTTATTCAATGTCTCTGTATACAGGGTATTTCAGCAAACACTTTCAAAAGTTCTTAAAGGTTGGCTGTGGCAGATAGCGCAATTCTAGTTCATGAGCTGGTCTACTCGAAGAGGCGGACATTACTTGCACAAGAAATTGAAATGCATAATAGAGTAATAACCAGAATTCACTAATTAGGTTTTTAACTAATTATCTGAGGCCCATATTGCAGTTTACAAATTGTAGCGGTGGAGTTCTCAAGGCGGATCCTGTTGGAACGAATTCTCGGGATGACACCAGTTTCGAGATATTAATTCCCGAACTTTGCGGAGAATTGCATTGGCATTCCAGTTAGGTTCTTAAGAAAGTGTCGCTTTTTGCATTGAAGCACAAAATTAACTGGAACGCCAATGCATTTCTCCGCAAAGTTTGGGAATTAATATCTCGAAACTGGTGTCATCCTGAGAATTATGTTCTAAGTGGACCCGGGTCGTCTTGCGAACTCCACTGCTACAATTTGTAAATTGTAATATGGGCCATCAGGTAGTTAGTCGAAAACTTAATTAGTAAATATTTGTTAATTAGTCAAATATGCATTTCAATTTTTGTGCAAGTAATGTCCGCCTCTTCGAGTAAATCAGCTCATTAACTACAATTGGGCTATCTGCCACAGGCAACCTTAAATAAATTTGGAAAGTGTTCGCTGAAACACCCTGTATATCTCTGAAACACAGTGTTAGCAGGTTTTAACCTTTTAGGGAGTTTTAGGCTCGTTGCATAACTCACACTCTAACGGGATCCCATTAAACTCCATCAGAACGGAGTTTTTATTCACACCCTCGTTGTTGGGAGTTTTTGCGGTACCTTGAGAGTTTTGTACAGCTCCTTTAAACGATATCGCTGCTGGCGTTCTTATGAGGAAAGGTGGGATTTTTTCAATACTGCTTTGAACACCGGGACTGTGGGAGGTTTTTATGAGGTACCCTGGGAGCTATTATGGGTGAGCTTGGGTATGTTATTTTGCTTCTTTTGGAAATTTATAGGAGAAGCGATGGAAGGTCTTGAGAACATATTTTCGGAGCGAAGTGGCTTCCCGAGGGAGTTTTTAAGGGTGCTTTTCGCGAAATTATTTTTGCTTCTTGTGGGAGTGCTTGGGTGTAAATATGGGAGCAATTGTTTCCATATTTTGAGAGCTTTGCTTAAGGGAGCTCTTATGTATAGCTTTGGGAATTCGTTTACTGCTTTTTATGGGTATATATGGGAGAATGTCCTGGAGTTCGTCGTCACACCTTTAGGGAGCTTTGTTTTACTTAGGACGTTTTAAACGAATGTTTTGGGAGTACTTTTTAGCGCCTTTTCAGAGCTTTTACAGGAAGCTCTCGGAGTTGATAAGGCTCCTTTTTAGGAATTTTGTGAGGCCGAAGGGGGTTTTTTGTGTGTATGTGTTTAGTAGAATGGGTCCTTTGAGGAGCTCCGAGATGTATGATAAAACAATAACGTGTCTGGAAATTTATTGTTGGAACGGGAACCGGACGTGAAGGTGGTGGCGTCACATGGAAAGTTCCGGTGGTCCGGTAGGCGTCAGGAGCGGGAGGAACATAAGGCAGAGAGACAACGTTAGCGTAAGTCAGTGGTCCAACAAGGGGCTGCGATGAGGGGCAGGTGGCAGTGCCTCAGCAACGTGCGTTTGAAGCACCTGACGAAGCAAAGGAGCCAAGGATGTCACCGGCTCAGGAGGGCTAGTCACCAGAAACAGTTGCCGCACCACTTCCTGGCGGATGAACTGTTTTATCTGCGGCATTAACGCTGGAAATGTCGGCAGCGTCGCGGCTGAAATACAAGGGAGCGAGATCCGCAGTTTCCTGCTGAGCAGCCGAACGTGTTGAGGCAGGCTGCTTACGCAGCTCGTCGTACTGCTGACAGAGCTGAATTACCTGGGCAACCGTCTGGGGACTCTTAGCGAAGAGCATCTGGAAGGCGTGGTCATCGATGTCTTTCATGACGTGCTTGATCTTGTCAGCTTCCTCCATGGATGAGTTGAGACGCCTGCAGAGTGAGAGCAGGTCTTCAATGTAGCTGGCAAAGTTCTCGTCGTTGCGTTGAGCCCGACCACGCAATCGCTGCTCAGCACGAAGGCGGTGAACGGTGGGACAGGCCGAAGACCTCAGTCAAAGTGCTCATGAAAGCGGACCAGGTAGTACAACTGAATTCATGATTTCTCAACCAGAGGTTCGCCACGCCCGCCAAATAAAAGCCTACATTAGTGAGCTTGTCGCGGTCGGCCCACTTATTATATGCGCATACACGGTCGTATTCGGCGAGCCAGTCCTCGACGTCGAGGTCGTCTACTCCCCTGAATATAGCAGGATCGCACTGCCGAATGACGCCAGGGCAGACAGTGGTCGTGGGTACGGGAGCAGCAGCATGAGACGGTCCGGGATCATTCATCTCAGGAGCTGGTGTTAGCGTCCGACTGCGGAGTTCCAGGATGTGGAAGAGAAACCCAGCGCCTCCACCAGATGCAATGGGGATGTTTGCCTAGCAGCACTCGACCTATGGTTTTCACGGTAGACCGAAACAAATCAAAGGGAACTATGGCAAAGCGGGCGAGCAAGCATTGCTTGTCCTCTTCTTCCTTCACCAGCACCGTGGCCCAGTGTCTTCAGTACAGATCATATTTGTCATTGCATAATCGCACATGTCCGGTGGCAAATACCTATCTACCTGAATTACCGTCAAAGTGGTTCATTGAAGAGCGGCACAGACGGATTGGCACATACGCAGTGCGTTAAGTCGGTCTCAAAAAGTTCATTAAACACCGATACATACAGAGTACCGCATGCCCAGTGACGCAGACCCAATGGCCCATAAAATACGTAGAACTGTGCACATAGGTGCGCAGTTCCACGTATTCAGTGACTCAAGTTGGGCCGGCTGTTCATTTCAAACCCTGTTCCCTTATCACAGCAGCCTGTGCGCTACCCATACCGTCATGGACTACCCAGTGACCGCGGTTTACGGAAAAACAGAGGCATAGATGATATCCACTTTATATATAGGCAGTCTACCCCCGGAGCGCGCATGAAGTACTCTTACAATGCTAATGTCGCTACAAGAAGCTTTTTTGAAATTTTTTGAGAGCACACGAAGAACATACCGCCTGCTGCTATTTCTATTGCCACTGTTAGTTACGTGTAACCTAAGGCTGTGCACACGGAGGCAAGATACTAGAGGTTATGAGCATCTCTTAAAATAGCAGGTGCTGAGCAGGCGCTCAGCACCTGCTCAGAAAGAAGACCACGGTCGTGCCATATATGCACAAAGTCGCCCACAACATAAAAAAAGTTGCCAACAGACATGGCGTCCCGGTGGTTTTTTCCGCTCCAAAAAAGCTATCTGGGTTATGCCCGAGGATCAATGGAGGACTTCGGGGAAGCGGTTGCGGAGTGAAGCATGCCGAACCGTACGTGAAGTGTGCCACGGGCGTTGTTTACCAAGTCCCGCTCAAATGTGGACGGGTATATGTGGGCCAAACAGGGCGCTGCGTGAATGAACGCGCGGGGGAGCATGCCTTGTCAATCAAAAAAAGAGAAGGAGCGCACTTGCCCGCTCATTGCATTGCATGCAAAGGTTGTGTGCCTATGTTCCATAGCATTAAGGTTTTAGGCAGGAGTAACGACAAAACTTCCCGAGAACTTTTAGAAGCCTTCTATATCAAGAAAAAAGGCGATACTTGCATAAGTGACACTTCTGTTACCCTGTATCGAGCGGAAAATAATTTTCTGCGCAGCTGCTGTTGAATTGAGGTGGGTGTGATTTGCAACCCTCCCCCTCCTTGTCCCTTCCCCCCTTCCTTTTTCGGGCACGTGTCAAAGCAGTCTACATAATGTGGCTTCTACACAAATAAAAAACCAGTTGAAAGTTTGCGCTCTATCCGTTCACGTCTTTTTCCTGTGTTTGTCCGTTTGTACGCGCAACGCTTCCCGATACAGCTATGCACCAACTCGCCCAGCAAGAAGTTCTTCTAAAGATTACATGCATTGCTATTTAATTTATAGTGACGGCTGCAACAGTTCATGTGATGAATTGGATAGATTAAAATCAAAGAAGGAGTTTGCAGGAGTTAGTGATGCAAAATAAACCAAAATAAATAAATATAGGCTACATTTGGCCATCCTTCAGATTGTCCGGGCGAAGAGCGTACGAGCGGTTCTCCGAAAGAAACCCGTGATGAAAGTAATACACTGCAGGTATTAAAATCAACAAAAATAAATTGCTGTTTTTAGGAGGGGCGGGGAGGAGCCGTCGCCCTGAATTTATTAAGGTAACCATGCCACATCCGTGATACATTTGAAGAACATGAATAGCCATTGTGTCCTATTCAGGCTGTTTGATTAGATAATAATTGCCGTCAGCATAATTGTACAATGAAGGCGTCAGACACGTTATTTTCGTTTGAGTTGTCTGGGCATGATTTCTCAGAAAATACTACCCATAACAGGCAAGGGCTAGATGCTCAGCAGATTCACATGTTTCGAATGATTGTCAGTTATTTCCAGGTAGTGCGAGACTAAATGCAACATAAGGGGATCCAAAACCAGGAAAGGAATTTTCAGATGCTCCAGAGCTACGCAAGAATCATAATAATCAATGTCTCTCGTATTTTTACAGCAAAAACCATTCATTTGCATTTATAACTAAAAAGAAATGTAGGTCCAATCCACGCTGTGAAGGTGGATTTTAGCGCAGCTGTTGAGATTCACCAAAGGAATTATGAAGAAAAGAAAAGCGGTAAAATTCAGTGTATGATATTTATTTTGTTGCACAACGACATTCACCACTGCTTTGTGGTCACTGTGCTATACGCTTATGTTTTCTGTTTTGATGCTTGAAACGTTCTTGGCCAAGGTCCGCACACCTCGAAAGCAGACACGGCTTGTCCGGGGAATGCACGAGCGAGAACGTCTAGGGCACTGCTTTTCTTTGCGGCGTTCTGTATGGCGGAGATGTGCGAAAGGCTTCACGGAACCACAGGCGATCACACACGCACAGGAGAATCCAAATTCCACGTCGAGGAACTTGCGCTTGAATTGAATTGCTAGACCGGTTTCCCTTTTATTATATTATTACGGGGCAGAAATTGTGAAGCGATGGTGTATTTACAGGTATTTACACAATTGCAGCAACGCTGGATACACAAGATGGCTGCTCGATCCAGCCGCGCGCTCTCCTATAGCTCAATCGTCTTCGTTGTTCATGGACACATCATGCCCCACTGCTCCGTAACATCACGCCCCGGTCGGAAAGCCGCCGTCTGGGCGGTAGCTTTTATAGGGGCGAAGTCGCGGGGAAATAAGGTTTCAGCCTAGAGACGTTGCCGCATTTCGATAGGGGCGAAATGCGAAAACACCGGTGTACTAAGGTTTAGGTGCATGTTAAAGAACCCCAGGTGGTCCAAATTTCCGGAATCCCCCACTACTGCGTGCCTCATAATCAGATCGTGGTTTTGGCACGTAAAACCCCATGATTTATTTTGATTTATTTTTTTTTTCATTTCAAGCTTACTTCAAGAATATTAGCGAGTCCTAAAGGGGTCGTTCGTCTCACGCGCCAGTTCGCAATACGAAATGTAGTGGCAAAATGTAGCAGTATTCAAATAAACTTATATCAGTCTCTCTTCTGCACACGGTTTGCGCAATGCCAGCCGTCACAATTATGTTTCTACTCTCCAGTGATTCTGCGTTTAAAATGGGCATTCCAGAAGTTTCGAAATGACTAATTTTTAGGAAGTCTGCGGACCATCGGCATATATCTGACGACCATCTGCTGAACATAAATCCGTCCTATTGATTTTCACTCATGTGAGTGCCGTCTGACGGTAACATAGCACTACACATGCACTGTCCTTGAAATTCAGCGGATATTACGGTAACACGCGGAAGGTATCAACAAACCGCACACCTCCACAACTCCGTCTTTTTCAACCTAAGCTTGAATTAAAGATGTCAAAAGAAGCCATTAAAAGGCTGAATTTTCTGGTGACAGCTTTCCTCACACTATACGAGAAGTTATTCACCCGCCGCTGTGGCGAAGTCACTTAAGGCGTCGAAATCCCGGCCGCGGCGGCCGCATTTTGATGGAGGCGAAATGCAAAAACGCCCGTGAGCTTGCGTTGTAGTGTAGGTTAAAGAACCCCAGGTGGTCAAAATTAATCAGGAGCCCTCCATTATGGCGTGCCTCATAATCGGAACTGGTTTTGGCAAGTAAAACACCAGAAAGAAGAAAGAAGAGAAGTTATTCCCTATCACTGCAGAAAGCCTTGAAGGCATACGCATTTTGTTCGCTTATGAGGCACATGGCGCGCTAAAAGCCAGCAGCGGGGTTGGGGGAACAACCTTTCCACGTTGGCTTCTTTTTTTTACCGTTTCTTTAAAATGAGGTGCTGATAAGGCAACATGCGTCATTCCCTGTTTTCTTTTTTTAAAGTGGCACCTGGTATTTATGAAAGGGTAAAAAAAAGCTACGTAACAATAAAGGAAACAGAGGATGACGCATGTTGCCTTAGGAGCTGATACATCAACGCGTATAACAATAGAGAGTTATAGCTCAGCGGGTTTTACCAGCTAGTGGGGATAGCGGGCCAGCGGGGACGCCACTGCGTATGTGCGGTACGCTGGTGCGGCCAGCGTGTTTACGGAGCGGGCCCTTCGCTCCGCTGGTTTCCTTTTCCCAGCGGAGCGCGCGCAGCGAACCAGCGTTCTTGCGAAATAAACATGGCGACCACCAGCGCGAACAGCCCCATGTCGTCGGCGTTGTATTCAAACCCGGCGCTGGCTCGCCTGCAGGCAAAAAGCCTCGGATGTGTTTCACCATTGGAGAGAACCTCTGTATACGGCAGAGGTTTCAGCAACGAGGCCGTTTGGCGACGATTTGAAGTGGATGACAGCGATCGGGAACCCGAAGCGAGCGCTTAGTCGCGAGTTGACGCTAACTCCAACCTTGTTCGACAGGTGGCGCAGCAAAGCACTCACGTCTGAAACATCATGGACAGGTAACGTGGCAATGCGGAAACAGGCAGTCATGTATCGACTACGCCTTAGTCTCAGAAATGGTCTACGAACAACTGGACCAAATGATAATAGACGAAAATGGAAAAAATAGCCTGGGAAGCGATCATAGACGTTTAGCATTAAAGTTTGGGAGAGATACCAGCGCAGAACATGAACCAATAGCCTCAGAGTTTTTAAAAATAAATGACGAGCAAATAACAGAGATAGCAAACAACATAGAGAAGAAAATTGAGGCTTTTCCTACAGCAGTCTGGGAATATAAAGAACTGGTGGAGGTTATGCAGCATGAAATAAGGCGGACACGGCAATACAATTGTTGGATTGGAAAGAGGAAACCACGTAAGTGGTGGAACAAGGAAATTAAACAAGCTATAGAAGAGCGTAAAGAGGCATCTAGGGTTCATCGAGAAGCCAAAAAGTTGGGATTACAAGAAGAAGAGGTGCTCCTTAGATGGAATACATACCGAGAAAAGAAAAGGGTCGCGAGTGAGCTCGTGCAAGAGAAAATTAAATGCGCAAGTGAACGTTGGGTGCATAACATTCACAAAAGAGACAAAGGCGCCCCAAAAAGATTCTGGAACCATATAAAAGCACTCGGAGCTCCAACTAGAAACTCGCAAACGGCTATAAGGGATGAAGACGGTAACATCTATGAAGGCGATGATGCGCTGCGGTACATCACAGACGTTATCAGGCATAACTTCGGTACGAGAAAAAGCGTAGTTCAGACAACAGATCCAGCAACAACAGAGAGGCCTGAGAGATCAAAATTCAGCATAGAAAGCTTTTATTGGAAAAAGGCAGCAGAAAATGTCCCTAACAACACGGCAGCAGGACCCGATGAAATCCCAATACAGCTAATCAAAAACCTCGGTCCAAAAAGCAAGGCACTGCTGACTAATGCCATAGAGCAAGTGATTAGAACAAAGAATATTCCCGTTGGATGGCGTGAAAGCAAGATGAATCTTATCTACAAAGGCAAAGGAGATAAGGATAAGACGAGCTCGTACAGGCCAGTTACAGTAACGTCGGTGATATATAGAATGGCAATGCAAGCCATAAAATTAGAACTGTCGAAGTGGGTGGAGGAAAACGGTGTATTGGGGGAACTACAGAATGGGTTCAGGCCAGGCAGACGCTTAGAAGACAATATGTTTGTACTAACTCAGTGCATAGAGATTTCAGTAGCTCAGAAAAGACCTTTATGGATAGCATTTCTAGATATTAAAGGAGCTTATGACAACGTAGACAGGGAATTGTTGTGGGATATTCTTCAATACGAAGGCATAGCTGACGATTTCGTGGAGCTGCTGAGGGAGATATATCGAGACAACCAAGTACAAGTGGCATGGGAAGGCCGAAAAGGAAATGAAATGGTGGGAATTCACCAAGGATTGAAGCAAGGATGCCCTCTGTCACCATTGTTGTTCACGCTTTACGTCAAGGGCATAGAAAGACGACTGGAAAACAGCGAATTAGGTTTTGATTTATCCTACATGCGTAATGGACAAATGGTGCAACAGAAGATCCCTGGACTGATGTACGCTGACGACATTGTGCTACTAGCGGACAATAAAAAAGATTTACAGATACTTGCGAATATCTGTGGGAACGCAGCGACAAATCTAGGCCTTAAGTTTAGCACAGAGAAATCAGGGATTATGATCTTTAATGAGCACACGAGTAACTTCGTGGTGTCAATTCAACAGCAAGTAATACCCATAGTGAAGCAATATAAGTACCTCGGCGTACACATAAACGAAGGAAAGAATTACTCAAGCAATCACCAAGATAATCTGAAAATAAAGGGGAAGCGGAATGCAGCATTAATGAAACACAGAGCACTGTGGGGCCACAATAAGTATGAGGTGGTGCGTGGAATCTGGAAAGGAGTAATGGTGCCAGCGCTAACATTCGCAAATGCCATTATATGCTTAAAATCGGATATATTGGCGGGTTTGGAAGTTAACCAAAGATCAGTAGGCCGGTTGGCTTTGGGAGCACACGGTAATACGACAAATGAGGCAGTGCATGGAGACATGGGTTGGGCCTCTTTTGAAGTCAGAGAAGCACAAAGCAAAATTAGTTTTGAAGAAAGGCTCAGGAACATGGATGAAAATAAATGGGCGGCTAAAGTGCACAAGTATCTCTACATGAAAAGCGTGGACACAGAATGGAGGAAGAGGTCAAGGAAGTTGGCAACCAAGTACAGGATAATCGAAACTGTAAATAGACAACCAGGGGTCATCAGAAAGAAAGTGAGAGAAATAGAGACCGTGAATTGGATGCAAAGAATGGAAACGAAAAGGACAATGGAGATTTACAAGAATGAGAAGAAAGAAATTAGAAGAGAAAATCTGTACGATAACACAAAGGGCAGTGCCTTGCTATTTGAGGCTCGAGCCGGTTGCCTAAGGACGAAAACATATCGGAACAAATATTCGGAATTAGATGAGACATGTGTATGCTGCAGTAAAGATCCAGAGACCACTCAGCACATCCTAATGGAATGCGACGGGATCCACCCAGCGAGAACCGTAGGTAACGTGCAACTCCCAGAAGCGCTTGGGTTTAAAGTGGAAGGAAACATAAACAGATCAGCCGTAGAGATCAGCAAGAGACGATTAGAGTACTGGTGGAAAAAAAGTAGGGAAAAGATGGATGCGACCTGATCTCTTAAAATCATAGGCAGCGGTACAAGGTAAATTTTTGAAAAAAAAAATAATGATAGGTATACAAAAATGCAAGATAAAGAACATGTATAGTATACCTGATTAAATCAAGCAGGCTAGGTGACTATTTGTCGCCGCCCCGTTCCAAAGGGGATGCCAATAAATCATCATCATCATCATCGTCTAGGGGGCCAGGATGCCAGCGCCACCGTTCAGGGTGGAGACAACCCCGCTGGCGCCGCCATATTGAATCACACGAGCTCAGACTCAGCTACGCTTGCGTTCATAAAAAGTGTTACTCGCGGCGCACTTCCAAGTGCTTTGCCTTGATGATGATTTTTTTATCGGTATCGCATCTGCACATCTTTATAACCAATAGCCGTTACCTCGTCGAAGGTCGAAGACGTAAATGTATGGCGCCGGGAACATGCCCCAAGTTGCCTAATTCAATCACATTTAATATGCCGTGTGTAGGTTTGAAATACGCACTATTTTTTTTGGCACTTCGATGTTTGGTACATAAGGTTTGATACCCCCTGTGTGTGGAACGTTTTCTTTTTCGCTGTTGTATTTTGGTTTACACGTCACGCCTCCTTTACCGTAGCCAGCCACTCGCGCACGGCGGTTAGTTTCCCTTGCGTTGCGCGTGCTCTTCCCGTTCGTTGCAATTATTTGACTATATCTACGCGCAATCTTGCTTTTCTTGCCCACAAAACTGTGTGCTGGCAGGATTAAGCTGGTGTAAAAATAACTGCGATGTGAAAATAAGGTTTAGTTAGTGCTGTAGAGAAAAATGTAACGTAATTTGTCTGTGTCAATCTTGCGTAGTACACACAAGAAACCAAAAGATGCACAAAATACATTTACTTAGTAATGTCTAGTACAAAAAAATTAAATTATGGGGTTTTACGTGCCAAAACCAGTTCTGATTATGAGGCACAGTCAATAATGAAAGAGATATGTACAGTCAACCACAAAAGTTTGCGGACCACGCGAGCGCGTGGCCAAGAGCCTCTTCGCGACACTTCCGCTACGTCACCAGCGATCGACAGCAGCGCTACGTTGAAGACGCATCCCTCCTTAAATCTATGGACTGTCTATTTTCGCACTGTGCGCAAATATTTTCTACCTATCTCTTTCAACGTGACGCGCTCTTTGTTAGCCAGGGCTACTTGCTTATATTTTGAGAGCAGAATATCAGTACAAGTAATCAGACAGCGTATTCTTCGGCTGTTATCAGTTCTATTTTCGCGTAGCCACGCTGTTTTTTTTTTTCGTGAGTGCGTGAGTGAGCGGTGAGGCAGCCATGGGACACAGATGCTTAGTCAGTAGGCAGAATTTTTCCGTTCCTCCCCCATCGCTAAGTGACAGTAGCGGCCGGGATTTGATCGCCTGCGCCCAGGTTTTGCTGCGCAAAGCCCGAACCACCGCGCTGCTATAGTGGTTACATTTAGAAAAATAAGAAATAATCGGGTGCGATGACTCTCTTTATAACCCTTTGCGACACGGCGTCCTCGTTGGGGGACTCGAACTTCGGAGGCGCGTCCCACGCCACGTGTTTCTTCAAATGACCTAAAACTCAGTGTGCACATTCGTGTCCGCTTCCTGATGGGACAACTAGCGGTCAGTTAACTTCATTGTCCTGCGTATTGCTGCAGATGATCACTTTGCTGGAGACACTACCATGTTAGACAATCGTTCGACGTGCCGCGTTCCAAGACCAACGTCAAGAGTATTTTTTTTCTCCGGTCGACACGAATACAACCGAAAAAGCAAGTGTGCATGCGTTTCGGGCCTAATAGTTGATTCTTTTTATGCAAGCATTGAAGCTGACGGATTTCAGAATAATTAGATAATGAGTTATACGCTAATTAATTTTTTTACTGAAGCTCGCACAAAACAGCACATTGCTTCGTCTTCTTTCTTGGAATGTAATAGTGAGCGTCTTGAAATGATGCCATGCGCATTTGACGCATTTGCAGACAGTGCATCATAATTCGTGTCTGAAGGGGATGAATTTATTCACAAGACATTTACAGAAGTGTCACGAAACATAGGTCTCTCAATGATCTAGTAGGAAGTGAAATGTCCGCCGTTTTCTAGCACCTTATTGATGCGTGTGGGCATCGACTCGTACAAAGATTCAGTAATCTCCGGTCGACCGCGCAGGCTTTCCCATTCTTGTGCGATCGCTTGCCACAGCGTATCGGCCGTGCGGCCGCGGTTGGCTCGTGTGGACAGCCGTTTCTTCAACATGCCCCAGACATTTTCTATGGGATTCAAGTCGGCGCCACATGGAGGCCACTCAAGCTGGCAAACAGCATGTTCTTCTAGCAATGACTGGACGATACGTGCTTTATGGATCGGGCTGCGGTCGTGTTGAAAAAAATAGCAGCCGTCGCTGAAGGGACCGTCCAGCGCATACGGAACGAGGTGTCTAGTGATGACGTCGCAGTACCGTGACGCAGTGAAGGGCCCTTCCAGACGCACAAGGGGACCAAGGCCATCTTTGCTGATTGCTCCCCACACGCTCACGGAACACCGTCCACTGGATTGAACACTCTGTGTGTAATTAGGCAGATATCTGCAAGAAATAGCATACAATTGGGTTCCAGCGGCGCGTCTAAAAATGTTGTGATTCCTCTTGCGTATGAACTTTATAATGCTGTTATAGAGTTGCAATAGAAAACGTGCAAACATCATTAGATAGTACTGAAAGACCCACTGGCAGCTTTTAATTAGCTTCAGAGTAAGTAGTACTATGAAACAATCGTTAATGTTTTCAACATAATACCACTACAGAAAAATCTCGTAATGTCCAAAAGCTCATTTTACGTGAAACATGTGATGCAGAATTAGCTTCGTGAATTAACTGCCAATACACTGTAAACACACCTGCAGTTTAGTGGACGCCAAACCCGCTTCCGTTGGTCCCAGCGCGTGGAAAAAGTTGACTCGTCGCTAAAGATGGCATCGCCCCATTTCTCTGTTGTCCAATCTTTCATTGCTGTAGCGAACATGAGTCGTTCTTGTAGCTGGCTGTCTGAGAGGCAGGGCTTCTGTGCTGCTACGAAAGACTGCAGGCCAAGCTCCCTCAGCCTTCTTCTTACAGTCTCAGACGATACCGTGAGCGAGAGCGCTTCTCGGATATCCTCTGCACTTTGAAAAGGATCAGCCACGATGGCGGCCGTAATCAGGCGGTCCTCTTCATCAGTCGTGGCCCTTGGACGCCCACTGCGCTCCATATCTGTGAATCTGTCATCGTCGCGGAAAGCTTGAATAATCCTATTCACGGCAGTCCGGCTCCTGTTGGTTCGGCGGCAGATTTCGCGCTGAGGTATTCCCTCTATAAATAAACGCACAATGTGCCTTCTTTCGTCAAGTGGAACACGCAGCGGCATCTTTCCAAATAGGCAATCACCACGTGGCCTGAAGCAAGTCTACTACGTTTTCAGCGACTGATGCGAAGATGCGCCTATGTGTGAAAGAAAATTTTCTATGCATCCGCTTTTTCTTTATTTTTGATGACAGTGAAACACCTCCCTACCCTTTCTCTCAAGACGCAGAAGCAGCAACACTCATTGGACCAAGATGCTGCCAACCAAAGTGCGCCAGTAAACGTCGCGTAAAATAATCGTCGCAGCGCTTCGTGAAACTTATCTACCCACTGGCACACCAGTCGACAAAGGTTGCAGTGATTGCTCCGATACTGCTATCAAGCCAGATATGTGGCGGTCTTATCGCAGACAGCGCTCTGCGTCAACACAACGAACTAACAATGTCATGCACGGGAATAAAAAATTAACAGGCAGGCGAGTACCAAGAGGGCTCATATCCGGGAGAGCGCCCCTGTCGCCGCTAGGTGGCGTACCGCTAGGTGGCGCGGATAGGCAGTCTGGCACGCGCTCGCGTGGTCCGCAAACTTTTGTGGTTGACTGTACATGAAAAATTATATGTACTGTGTGGCGCCTGAAGGTTACGTTGAAAGACGAGAGAAAAAAAATTCGCAAGGTAGGCTCGACACACACAATTCGGGATAGGGAGAGCTTTTTTTTTATTCATTCATTACATGGGGGGGGGGGGGGGGGTAGATCAACCTTATTACGCACAATATAAATCGAAAACAAGAGTACAAATAAGAAAACGCAACCGCGGGTAATATTAATCACGATATCCAGCCAGAATACATCAGCTACCATCGCATATGTCGCATCAGCCAAACACATCGATGGCGAGTAAAGAACATTTTATAAATAACCATTAGAACACTGATAACTACATTGAAAAAATAAACAACACTCCATACATATCGCGTACAAAAACCGTAAATGAAACTAAGACAGTCAAATACAGATTAGCAATGTTTTTCACTTCGAAAATATAGTCCATGATGATGGAGGGCTGTTGACTAACAGACGGCGCCCATCCTGTCGATTTCCCTCGTACTGGTCCTCTTCAAAGTGTCTCTAAGTACAAGTAAAACAGCAAAAGGGATTATTGATATGAAAAGTTGCCTTGTAAATACAGAGCACCCATTACAGTGCTTAAAAATAAATGTTCGCAGAAGTAATGCTGTATTACCTCGCTTCACACGTTTCGAAGAAATGCACAGGCTACAACAGACACCGTGCCAGCAGAAAGCGCCGAGACATTTTGGTCTCATGATGCCCCTTAACTCTACTACACCTGGGCATACCATGCACAGGCATTTAAAGACCGTCACAGTACCCACTACGATCGGGAATGAGCACGAATGACCATCGGCTTACGAGCACCACGCTACAAATATATTCGTCTAAAAAATCAGCTATATAACGTAACAACCTGAGATCCGCAAGATATCTGCTGAGAAATCAGAGAAAATCACAATCACAAGGTTCGCTTGCCACGTACACAACAGCCGCTCTCCCCAGAAGAAGCACTGCGTTCTTGAGTCGCAAATAACCAGTACTGAAAAAAGAAACTGAGAAAAAAAAGAAACAAGAGAGACACGACGTGTGCTTCCCGTGAAAAAGTAAAATAGGTGGTTTACATGACGATTTGTAGCTAATGTAAGACTATTTCGCGGCGAAGCATTTCCTTCAGTCCTTAAAATAAGGGTACTACTCGCATAGACTGCGCCGATCAAAACGGCAAAAACCTATGCGACGCGCGCTCGCAAACCATAGGCTACTCAGACAGCATCGGTGCAGTGCTTAGTTCGTGAGCGAACGTAGGTACGTGAGCGAGGATCAGAGAATACTTTCTTATTTAAATGAAAAACACGGTGCGATAGTCTAAACTTTCTTGACACTTACCTCGCAAATGTAGGATCTATCTGTTGCTTGTGTTTCCCATCTCTTCCTTCGCTCTGAGTCCCGGGGGAAGCGTAAACAACGAAGCCCTTTACGCGTCGATCCGGTGCACTTGGGAACACAACAGCCTGTCATGTCGACTCGATGCACTTGACAAGCTTGTCATTCATGCGGCTGAACACTGTCCAGCAAGTAGAAGCGTCAGCGAAGCATCCGCGCGTATTGTGTCTCGAACTAAGCACCGCCACCAAGCAATCGCAACCGCTCGCTGTGATTCAAGATAGCGTCGCAGCGAGAAAGCGGCGGCGCGGGGGCGCTCAAAGGATGGCACCACCCTGAACGGCGGCGCTGGCATCGAGGCACCCTACTCAGTTCAACCGAGCGAGGGATAGCTGAGCTAAAACTCTTCCTCTCGCGCTGCGCTTCGCTGCCCTCTCCGCTCGCCCGCTCGTCCCGCTGGCCCGTAAACCGGCTGAGCTATAACTCTCAATAAGTACCGAAAAAAATAAATTATGGGGTTTTACATGCCAACACCACGATCTGATTATCAGGCATGCCGTAGTGGGGGACTCCGGAAATTTGGAACACCTGGGGTTCTTTAACGTGCACCTAAATCTAAGTACACGGGTGTTTTCGCTATAAACACGCGAGGAAAGATATGATCACCAAATGTCCGCAGGTGAACGATGCTCGAGGTGCAAGTTTTTATCAATACTGAGCCGGGGTTATTGCGGTTGCTGTCAGCGACCGAGTGTGGGCGTCTTGTCTTCGTTTACTGCGTTGCTTTCTTAATGCTATTTCTTGAGTTTGCTCCCTTTGGCATTTCTCGCAACCAAGGTGCATGCCTCAGGCACTTTCTTTCCTAATTTCATCGTAGCTTCAAATACCACGGTAATGGACAGCGATATTATGCGCAAGATAGCGCCATCGATACAAAACACTACCAGCAGCCGTAAATAAGAAAATTTGGTTTGAACTTCGCGGATGCCTCTTAAGGATGCATGTGAGAGCAGCATGCGCATAAGTACATATGGGCATGCTGCCTCTGAAACTGTGATGCGGTCAAGGCGTCCGCCGGGCTTGCTAGTAATCAGTAACACAGATTAAATGTAGATTTGCTATAATTCGTATGCGCCTGCGCTTGTGTGCGTGTGTTGCAGAAGAGTTGCGATCTGGGTCAGTTGATACATATTATTGAGGATTAAACCAATCGAACGACGAAGAACATAGACGACGTGGCACACACAACGACTGTACTTGGAACTGTTGTTAGTCAAGTCGTTGTCTCTTCTCTGTTCTACGTCTTTTGACTGGTTTAATGCTCAAGAACATATATGCGTGTGTGCGTGCGCGCGCGTGCGCGTGTGTGCGTGCGTGCGTGCGTGTTTGCGTGCGTGCGTGCTTGTCTCGACTCTTTATCTACTCACACAAAGCTTTGCTGTATATAAATTTCAACTGGTTGGATCTGCTGCATATTGCTTTTATACCGTCAATATATGCTGAACCTCCGAGCTGGCATCCTCATGCTTTCCGGCGATAATCAAGTATGTAGCTTGTCTCTAATTATCGTGAACTAGAAACATATATTTTTATATTTCTTGCGCATACATCAAGCTTTTCTCAATATTTATGGGCATATATACTAGACTCCTGGTGGTACGATCACGCCTGATACAAATTTTTCAACGTCCCAGCCCAATTTTATTGGCCTATAAGGTGCCGAATTTCGAATGTTGCGAACCGCTTTTTCCACCGCAGCGGATGATACGAACAATCCAGCCACCATGTGATTCTGGACGGACCCCACGAGGAGCGCACCAGCAGTTCCCGACACTGGTTGTTGTCAGGACGACCTACGTCACTCCAACCCGCGCAGCTGACGCTGCAGCTCAACGCTGCAGGCGCTTCTGAACGCCTGACGTGGCACCAAGACATGGCGCTGCGGGAACAGGAGGCCGAGGCGACAACGTCGGCAGAACCCTGCAGTTGAGAAGCGCGAAGCGGGCGCACACATCGTGCCCTCCGTTAGCAGGCCGCAGAACGGCAACGCGAGCTCAACACAAGGCGACATCGCCGATATGCCACTGTAGTTTTAACTGATGTTGCCCGCAGTTATCGAGTTTTCCCTCCTTATGTCTCTTAGTCTTGTCTCTGTCGAAAACACCCCGAGCGCCGCTGGCGCGTTTTCAACGCGCTGGATTGCTCGCGGGAAAACCGCCCTCCTCCACAAGAGAGGAGACCGGTTGTCGCATGACGTGTGTTATTGCGATAGCAATTATATGGACACTCTAGGCGAGTTTCCGCCGTCGTCATCGCCGATGCCGTCGCAGTGAGGTTCCGTACAAAGTCCACTGGCAATAAAATCGTCGCCGTTCGCTGTATGTGCGAGTGAAAGCATGCGATGGTGAGCCCGCAATCGCCGCTCGCCCATACAATGGTGGGAAGCGGAAAGGAAGCGCGCAATTCAGGATTGCCAGACGGCCCCAACAAAAAATAGCCAAATGATCGCAAACTTTAGCCCGAAAATAGCCAGACCAAAATTTTTCATAAGCAAAAAGTAGCCAAAAACTGAGCCAAAACATTTGATGATGTATGCACGTGTGTTATAGATGGTGTGCAAATCTCACTGCCTATTTCCGGCTCCAAAATTACTTGCACCGCATGCAACCAGCTCAACACTGGCCTCAAGATCTGCGCAAATGTGATGATGACTTAACTGCGTCTCCTTTGAAACCGGGCAGTGACAAATAGTCACCTTGCCTGCTTGATTTAGTCAGGTATGCTATATATAAAGAATTCTAGTGAGAGCTGCCACTCAGAGACGCGCGCAGCGCCCCGCATGAGGCAGACGCGCTCACATCGTTCTTGGAATACCTATGCCTTTCAGCTAACTTTTCTTCAAAACGCCGGATTGACCGACACCATTCGATCCATGAATGCAAGTGGAACCTGTGGATACCAAATTTCTGGACCAGGGACCGTTTTTCATCCCACCACGGACCTCAGAAGTTACCAACCTCGTGAGCGCCACGCTAAGCCTGCCGGAGCGTAGGTGGTAGCGGCAGCGCCCGGCGGAACGCCGAGGAACGCGGCCCTAATGGCGGCGCAAACACCTGCGTCTGGCGCAGAGGACGCGAAGAATCCCCCAGATCGGAGCCGCGGAGGCCACGAAGAAGACACCGAAGGCATGGATTGCCGAGACACCGAACCCCAAGCATCCAAGCCCATAACCATACGACCAAGCAGCAGCTACAGCGGCGGCGGTCCGACGAGAACACTAAACGCTGGAGAAGAGGACTGGCAAACGGTACTCACCCTGCGACAGCGTAAAGCGCAAGCAAAGGAACGCCAACAACAAGCATCGAGAAACGGACCCTGCTCCGAAATTGCTCAAGCCCAGAACGCCTCCTGGAATAACCGACGACGGCCAAAATCCCGCAAGCTTTCACCACTGCCACGCGACGATTTCAAGGTCGTCATAAGACCCCACCAAGGACTTCCAATCCAATCCCTCACCAGCCCGTTGCTCGCCGAAGCGGTCATCGAAGCATGCAACGGCCACGTACAAGGTCAGCACTTCATGCTCCGTATTAAACCGGGCTCAGATATTTTTATGGTATCGACCCGTTTGCAAGAAGTGGCGGAACGAGTACGCAAACTTACCTCCATCGTCATCAACGGCAGGCCGCATGCAGTGAACGCGTACGTGGCCACCGGAGACGAGGCTGTGCGCGGCGTAGTGCATGGCATACCGCCCCATCTGACACCCTCAAGGTCAACTTACGTATCCGATCCCAAGGTGTGGAAATAATTCAAGCCCGCATGCTCGTAGACTCAAAGACTGCAGTGATCACATTTTACGGTACGTTTGTACCCTGCTACGTCTACTACCAAGGAGGAGAGCTAGCGTGCTACCCTTACAAAAAAATACGGTGCAAGTATGCAAACTGTGCAAACAAGTGGGACACCGCACAGACGTGTGCCCACATCCAGAACTCCAAGTGTGCTGCACGTGTGGCACATCGGACCCCACGGAAGGGCACCAATGCACCCCACGCTGTGCCATGTGCGGGGAGCCACACCTCACAGGAGACCGTAGCTGCAAAAAAAAGACTGAAGCCAAACCGTCGCCTGCAGCACACCAACGCATCTCGGCGCAACAAACCATCCTCGAAAACTGTACCACATACCAGTAGCAAGCTGCAACATAAACATCCATCCCGATGGTTCAGCTCGGAAGAGAAAGAAGCAGCCTACAGAGACCAAGAATTCCCGAGACTCGGACACGGATCTGGCAGCCACACTCCGCGAGCGAGACACCAATCAAGATCCAGCTCAAGATCTCGATCGGGATCCAGACATCGCAGCACGAGCCGCCATGAAACTTTCTCTTTCTCAAAACCCACAAATCTCTCCTAAACACGCTCTACAAAGTCCAGGGCTGCCCTACAGAAAGGCCAGCAACAAACTAACCCACAGGTAAGCTGGGCGCAAGTTGCGTCATCCACTGCCAAAGCCATTACTGAAAGTCCCGAATACCAACGCATTCTTGCCGAAAACAAACTCCTTAAAGATAGCTTAGCCGAAATCAAACAAGAGCTGGCCGCACTCCGCTCCACCCAAACTCAATCCATACCCAAAAATACGGAACCGGTAATAGCTAAGGAATCTGCGAAGCCAAAACCCATCAATCAGGACACGCTGTCCAATCAGATCGCAATTTTAGCGCAGCAAATGCAGAATTTCTAACAACAAATGTGCACCGAGCTACAAAAATTAAAAACCTATGTAGATGAATCCGTCAACAGCGTACGCGGCGCCATGCGCAAGCGAGCATATGTTAGCCCGGGAGCCCCAACGCGGCGCCTGAAGGCTATAGAGACGACGGACAGCGAAGGTACTAATCATGGCTAATCGACGTCCAAATTCAAACGAATCCCTGGAAATTTGGCAATGGAATTGTCGCACTCTCCACAATAAGATAGCCGCATTATCCCACTTCATGCAAACGGCGCCAATCCAGCCAGACATAATATGTATTCAGGAACTAGGAAATAAAATACACACCCTACTGGGCTATGTTTACCAGATCCACCCCGACCACCCAAGAATCGCAACGCTGGTTCGAAAGGACATCGCAGTGAGTGTAAGCTACATGTCCCAAACAAATATTCAGCACCAAATTCTAACAATCTGGCCCTGTAAACGCAGCAAATCCAAAACCATCATAATCAACATCTATAGCCCCCCAAGGGAACGATCCGCCAATTTCAAAGATCTGTTTTGGCATGCAAAATCCCTAGCACGAAATCAGGATAAAGTATTAATACTTGGGGGCTTCAACTCGCCACACACAGACTGGGGGTATCCGAGGGACTCTCCTAAAGGTCGCAGCCTCGTGGAGGCGATGGAGGACCACGATATGAGGCTAGTCACCATCCTGGACTCTCCTACGCGAACAGGAAATAGCGTCACGAGAGATACTTTTCCAGACCTAACGTTTGCAAATACTTTAGACCGAATCAGCTGCACTAACCTCGAGGAAAACCTAGGTAGCGACCACAGCATCATAAGCATTTCGGTAAACTCGCCCAAGATTAGACGACCACGAGGCCAAGCAACGATCACTGACTGGAAAGCGTATCGGCAGAATCAACCAAACACTCAGCTAAACAATGCGGCGACCTGGGCAGAACAAATACGGACGGCCTATAGACGGACCACCAGGAAGGTGGCGCTAACAGACGACGTCCCGGCAGTAGACTCACATCTACTGCATCTCTGGGAAGCCAAGCGTAGCCTCATAAAACGATGGACATGACAGAGGCATAATCGAAACAGAATAGCGAAACTGTCCCAAGAGGCGAATGAATACGCCCAATATTTGGATGATGACAATTGGATACAATTGTGTGCGTCCATGCAGGGCACCCTGCACACAAAAAAACGTGGGCCATATTCCGCAGTATGATGGACCCATCAGGCACTAAAACAGCCACCTCCAGAACGCTAAGACAAATAGCTAGCGAATTCGAAGGTACGGATGAGGAACTTTTGCGGAAACTTAGAGAAACCTATATAGGAAACCCTCCCGAAAAGCAGCACTACCCTGCCTACGACGGCGCAGCTACCGATGAGTTCGATGCCCCAATAACAGTAGCGGAGGTACATGCAGCAGTGCAATCCCTAAAGAAAAACACAGCCCCAGGCAGTGATCAAATCACTAATGTTATGATAAGAAATCTTAGTCACGAAACCCTTCATCAAATCAGAGACTTCTTTAACACAGAGGTTTGGGACACCGGCTTGGTGCCGAGAGAGTGGAAAGAGGCTAAAATAATCCTCATACCCAAACGCGCGAAGGCCAAAAACTTTCAGAACCTACAGCAATCTCCCTCACATCCTGCCTAGGGAAACTATTTGAGAAAGTCGTGCTAACGCGCTTAACCGCTCACATAGAAAGCAACCAACTCTTCCCAACTTCAATGTTTGGATTTCGGCCCCATCTATCCGCCCAAGACATTTTCCTCATGCTAAAAGACGAAGTCCTAAACCCTTCAGCCGGCAGATCCGATAGAATAGTGGTAGCGCTAGACCTTGAGAAAGCGTTCGATACCATATCGCACCAGCTCATACTGGAAGAGCTGAAAGAATTAGCTTGTGGCTCCAAAACATACGCCTACATACGCTCTTTTCTGCAAGATCGCACGGCCACCATAGGTGTCGACTCACTCGGATCGGAAGAAATGCAGGTACCAGGCAGAGGCACACCGCAGGGTTCCATCTTGTCACCACTGCTATTTAACATCGGAATGCGCAGACTCGCTCTGTCCCTGGAGACAATACCAGATCTAGGTCACGCACTGTACGCGGACGATATTACCTTATGGGCCTCGACAGGCTCAAGTGGGCATAAGGAAAACACCCTACAGGAGGCAATAAACGAAGTAGAATCCTTCACAGACATGGCGGACATGTGCTGGGCACCGGAGAAATCGGAATTTATTCGAATTAAAGCAAAATACACGCGCACAGAACCAGAGATCCGGCTAACACTCCAAGGCCAACCAGTACGGCAAGTGCAAAAACTGCGAATTCTGGGCCTCTGGTTACAAAGTAACAGCAGAGTAGATCACACCCTACTCTTGCTTAAATCTACAGTACAACAGGTGGCCCGAGTGATACACAGGGTAACTTTCCACAGGAAGGGCTTTAAAGAAGACGAAACAATCAGATTGATACAAGCTTTCATAATCAGCAGGGTGACGTACAGCCTACCTTACCAGCACCCTACAAACACTGAAATTCGAGCCATCAACATTCTGATACGCACGGCGTACAAAACCGCCCTGGGGCTATATACCTAAAAATACCGCCACAGATAGACTGGAGGCCCTAGGGTTGCACAACACGCACGAAGAGCATGCATCCGCGGTAATAATATCTCAAAGGGAAAGGCTCAATATCACCGCAACAGGCAGGGCCCTGCTCGAGCGCTTAGGGTATCCCCTACGACCCCAGTACCTAACGAGGAAACCACCCCAATGCCCCGAGAAATACGGAATCGAATAATAGTTTCTCCAATACCAAAAACATGAATCCTAAATATCATCAACCTAGAAGGCAGGCAAGGGCTAAGAATCTACAAAAGCGCTTCGGCTCGCATCCCGGAACGATCTACATGGACGTAGCTAAAATACAAAATAACAGATACTGTCTAGCGGCTGTAAGCCAACAATCGACCGTAGCAGCCTCTACCAAAGCAAACTCATCCAGTACGGCGGAGGCGGTAGCAATCGCCCTAGCCATTAAGGATAAAGACCGGAGAGGAGAGTCAGCCTCGGTACTCACAGACTCCCAAGTAGCCTGCCGCCTCTATTTAACTGGAAAAATCCCCAAGGCGGCCTTAAACATTTTGGGACATGGCTTACAAGAATATCATACCATTGTGTGGTGCCCAGCACACACGGGACTGGAGGGAAACGAAAGGGCGGATCGGCTAGCTCGCGTATTTCACATCCGAGTGCCGACGAGTCCTATCGACGAACCTCTAACAAGCTCACGTGACATCTTGGAAAACCAGCGACATGACCGCCAACAATTTAGCAATCCGCACCCGGACCTTACCGGGGAACAGGCTCGTGACTGGCGCCGACTACAAACGAACACGTACACAAATCTATACCGACAACACCATATAAGTCCCACACAATACGCGGGCATCTGTCCATGGTGCGGAGAGCGGCCCACTCTTGCCCACATTACGTGGGAGTGCAATTCGCGGCCCCTAAATATAAATTCCCCCAAATTAGGG
>NC_051161.1:124767869-124808137 GCF_013339745.2 Dermacentor silvarum
CAACGCCGGCGGCAATGGCATTACTGGCGTAGGATGTAAGCCTTCATTCACCAGTTTCGTCGTGCCCGCCCACAGTGTCAGCGACGCAAGGAACCCCCTCATCCTACGACCGGTTCTTTCCAGCCGTTTCCGCGTCCAGCCCGTCTGTTCGGTCGTGTCGGCATTGCTCTGTATGAACCCGTGCGTTTCACTACTGCAGGCAAACGGTGGGTTGACGTCGCCATCGACCACCTTACACGGTGCAAAAAACTGCCGCTATATCCACCGCCAAAGAACGGGACATCGCATCCTTCTTTCTAAATCGTTTTATCCTTCGACATGACCCTCCACGCGAGCTCCTGAACAACCGCGTCCGTGTTTCTATCTGATGTCGTTAACACATTGCTTCATCAAGGCCAGATTGTCGATGGTATAGGTCGAGCGTCGGACTCTTAATTTGTGACTGCACCCTCTTCGTGATCGGCAAACAAATTTAGACTGCACTATCTTCGGGATGGACTTGCATTTTTAAACTATTATTTTCGTGATCGGCTCATATTTTCACGTATAATGATGCGTTAATTAATTTTAAATGATTTCCTCACTTTCACACGCCAAAAGTACGACGTGTTTTCGAGGCACGCCGTTATGGGAGGAAAGCGTCAATGGCGTATTGGATACAGTACCGGGCTTCTGTGCTAGAGGTTTCTTTTCGAATATTTATTCATTTTCGAATATTTATTCATTTAAAACAGTAAGGCTCGCATCTGTAGTGGCAGTATGGATTTCAGTAAGCGTAAGCTCACTAATTGAACACGCGTGCTGTGGTTTTATTAGACATATCAGAAAAAAAAAACTCGGTGACCGCGAGCAACATCGGTTAGAACTACAGGGACATGCCAGCGTTGTCGATTTTCTTTACTTCGCCTTGCCGTTCTGCGCATGCTAACGGAAGGCACGATGTGTGCGACCGCTTCGCACTTTTGAAATGCTGGACTCTATCAACGTTGTTGCGTCCGCCTCCTTTTCCCGCAGCGCCACGCGTGGGTGCCTCCAGCGTTGTAACACAATGTCGTCCCCTCAAAACAAACGTGGAAGCTGGTAATCTACTATTGTGCCCACTTGCTCGTATGAGAGATTAAGTCCGATATTAATTCCTTCTAAAGCCATTTTCATCATTACTATGTACAGCCGCCCGAGTTTTAGCTATATCGCGCGAGCGTCCATCTCGCGTAATTTTAGCGCCATTAAGCGGCGATTATCAGCGAGACCGGCAGAAGTACTCTCAACTGCACTACACACTCTCCTGTGCAAGTGTCGTCTGATGCGATATTCTTTTCAGCATGACGTACGACCATTTTGTAGTGTTCTCGCGCAATATAGCTAAAAATGCGGGAGGCTGTACATCATAAACAGCAGCGGGGATAAAGGACACCCCTATCTCAGTCCCTTGAGCATGAACGTTCTCCTCGCCCGCACATCCGTTACCATTCAACGCAAACCGTATTTCATAGGTAAAGGTACCTGAAAAGCAGTATACAGCCGTTGCCTAAGCCTTCCCTTTCTAGAATATCCCACAAAATTTTGCGGTGCACGTTGCCATACGCTCCGGTAAGGAGCGTATGCTTCCCGGATGCGCGAAGGCGAGTGCCACCTAGTGGTATGACATGGGACCCAGCGGCGCGCGCATTGTGCGCACTCCGCTGTGATTGGTTGGACTACTCGGCAACAGCCAGGACGCAGCCACGGTCCCGAAACACAGCGAGAATCTCAAAGAAATGTTCGCTTTTAAAAAATAAAGTAGTATTGTGCTAAGGAGAATCTTGTGGTCAGCCCGTGAAACAGAGATTGCAACGACGTTGTCAAAAGCACCTATGCCATGTCTTGGGTGTTCTTTTTAAAAATAAAGACACTTCTTGCCTCGTAGTCATCCTGCATAGTCATTATCACGCTGCTGGAAACAGCACATGGAAAAGCCTAACAGGCATCCACCTGCATCTTCCAAGCTCAGTCCACAATTTTAGTATTTATGGCTGCTGGTATTGTTTCAGACTGATGTCGCTATATTGAGCGGAAAAGCTCTGTCCCTTACGGTGGTGTTTGAAGCTACCACAAACTTAGGAATGAAAGTGCCGGAAGCATGCACCATGGTTGCAAGAAATGGAAAAGGGAGCAAATTCAATAAATCGCAATGAGAAAGCAACGTATAGTAAGCGAAAACAAGACGCCCACATTCCGTGGCCGACATCAACCGCAATAACCGCGGCTGAGTATTGATAAAAGATTGCACCTCGAACTTTGTTCATCTGCTGACACTCGGTGACCATAAATTTCTGTGCGTGTTTATATCCGTACTTATTTTTGTACGCGTTGATCCATCAGCTCCTAAGGCGATGTGCGTCATTCCGTGTTTAACGTTTTTTTTATGTGCGGGATCTTTTTGTCAAACGGTAAAAAGCTTTCTAGTGCCTTCGGTGAAACCTTTAGTCAACCAGATGGCTGCGACGTGACGTGTGCAATCACACACGCACTAGGCACACCGTTAGTCAGCCAAAACCGTGCAGCTGCCGTGGCGTAGGGGAAATGAGCTCGCCTCGCTCCCCGGAGGCTTGGGTTTGATATCTACTGAGACCGAAATGTATCGATTGTTCTTTTCGAAGTCATTAACTTTATTTGCAGGAACCCATTTGAGAAATTTGACGTCAATCCGAGCGTTGTTGCCATGCCTTTACTTTTTTTTGCGCCGTCGGCCATGTTTGCTACCATGGCTTGGTCACACTGCCGACGACGCCGCCGGATTTTCGATTAATGGGGCACGTCATCCTTTCGAATTAGAAGAAGCCAGCGTGGAAAGGTTGTTCCCCTCACTTGCGGCACTGCTGGCTTTTAGTGCGCGATGTGCCCCTCCGGGATCGGCCCACATTTGTGCTATCGGACGCCGACACGAAAAATGCCGGCCAACTAGAGGCTGACAGCTTCGCTGTAAAAAAGAAAAAAAAACAAGGCGATTCAACCAACAATTCAAGTCGATGAACGACAGTCTTCCTGAGCGAGTGGGTAGTGAAATTAGGGAGGAGGCATTGCACACTGCAATTTATCGCGTCACGACTCGCGTAAGGGGAATAGGAGAAGCGTTGGAGTCAATATTGCTTTACTGCGCCTCAACTGCAGGTTGGATAGCGTGCACTCTAAGGATAATTACACGCTCATGGCTGAATATATTATCAAAACGCCCTTTTTACACCCTTGATATTTCAAAGAATTTTGAAAATAGGTGTGCTGGTGAGCTGAACACCCTTAGCGCAACCTTTTATAATTTCCGGGCTGCAAAAAGGGTATTGTGCGTGAAAGACACACCTTACGGAGATTAGCGTGCTTTGACATCATTAAAACCCTTCTACTATTCAAGCAAGTAAAAAAGCCGCATGAGCCCGTTTTGAGGAGCTTGTGTCAGCTCGTTATTTAAGCATATCAGGTAATCACTCTAGGGTATCGATGTCATCCTGCTGTTGGTGCACAAACCATTTCCCATACGCTGCCTTATATTATTAAATTGCATTTACATTTGCTATTATAGACTAATAATTATGGCGCTCCTTACGTATTTTTACGATAAAACTGGGGACTAAGTTGGTTCAAACTCATTTATGCAGTACATCGAGGGCAAATCTGTTATTTTTCTTATGTGTCGAAGTTAACAGAGTTACAGTACCAATCATTCGCCGCGCGAGAAAACTACAACTTAGGGGTGGAAAACTGCAAGTACTAATGTATTGCACCAATTTTCACATTCGCTCACTACTTTCTACCCGTCACGTCGCAGTTCTTATCCGAAGGGATCTCTTGTGCATGTAATTTTCAGGAAACCATTTAATTTTATTGTGTTACCCGACTGTACACGATGTAACAAATTCATATTAAATTTGCCCATGGTGAAATTATTTATAAAACATTTCGTCATTCTCGATTGAGGTATTAAAACTGAGCACGGGTTACACATTATGATTACATCGGTGTCACACCTAGACTGCTGATCCCGATCGCGGCCGGTCCGGATCGGATTTCTTGATACCGGCGTCACACGTACACTTATGATTGCAATCGGGGTCAGTCCGTATCGGATTTCTTGATATCGGTGTCACACCTACACTTCTGATCACGATCAGGGCTGGTCCGCATCGGATTTCTTGATACCGGTGTCACACCTACACTTCTGATCGCGATCGTGGCCGTTCCGGATCGGTTTTCTTGATACCGGCGTCACACTTACACTTTTTTATAATAATAATAATAATAATAATAATAATAATAATAATAATAATAATAATAATAATAATAATAATAATCAATCAATCATGTTTATTTAACGTGCCCAGGAACAACCCTAAGGTCTGAGTGCTGGCGCACGCATACATTACAAACCAAAAACAAGATACTCAGGGAAAAATTATTAAAAAAATAAATGAATAAATATAAAAATTGTGAAAAGAAGAAAGTACCGACAACAAAGCGCACAGGAAATACAAAAGAAAAAGGAGGAGAAGGGCACTTGCATAATGCATAAAATTATAACACAAGGCCAAACTAGGAAAAGAACGATGACAAGGAGTTATGAAAGATATCAAGTTCACGAAAGTAAGCGTTATAAAGATTCTGTATTCTGTGGACAGTTGAGTGTTCGTGATGACAGGCAGGAACATGGAAAGGTCTATGTTCTCTGGTGATCTTGCGTGGGATACGGAACATGACACAACTGAGAAGTTCGGGACACGTGAGGTTACCGTTAAGGAGTTTAAAGAGAAACAGGAGGTCAGCGCGATTACGTCGGTCGCGAAGCGAGGGCAATGACAACAATCCAACAGTGCTAGTACAGGGTGCAATGTCCAGGTTTGCAAAGCGGTGATTATATATGCTTAGAAACTTTTTCTGGACACGATCTATAATGTAACTGTTGGATCTAGAAGAACCATTCCAGACGATCGACGCATATTCGAGTTGAGGAAGACAGATGGTTGTGTATAATTTGCGGAAAGGTGTAGGAGACTTGAATTCCCTCGATAGTCTGCATACAGAACCAAGAGAGGGCATACCCCGCATTGCAACACGTTTAGTGTGAGCCGAAAAGTGTAAGGTTGCATCAAAAAGTACACCAAGATCATTGATCTCGGAGACCTTACACAATGGTACAGAATCTACTGAATAAGAAAAAGAAATACTTGCTGTTTTGCGCGTGAAAGTCATGACTTTGGTCTTAGCAGCATTCAAGGTAAGGTTATTATCCTTGCACCATTTAGAAAAGGAAAACAGGTCAGACTGCAGGGCGCGACAGTCATCAACAGTGTGAATTATCTTTAAAATCTTGATGTCATCGGCATATAGAAGGAAAGAAGAGTTCCGAATAACAGAAAGAACAACAATAATAAAAATTTTAAAAAGGAGTGGTCCTAATACTGATCCTTGAGGGACGCCACTAGTTGCCATGTAAGAAGAAGACGTTTGGCCATTGACGTTAACATAACAGGATCTACCATGAAGATAACTGCGCAAGAGATTCACAACTGACGAGTCAACATCAAAGTGCGTAAGCTTGATCAGAAGCAGCGAGTGGCTGACTACATCAAAAGCCTTGCTGAGATCACAGTAAATGGTGTCAACTTGCCCCCTTTGAAGTACCGGCCTGGAGATCTGTGTCATGAAACTTGCGAGATTTGTGATAGTGGAGTGGCCGGTAAGAAAGCCATGCTGGTTCGGAATGAGCGAGTTCTTCACAGTAAAAGACAATATGTTGTGAAGAGCAAGCTCAAAAATCTTGGACGTAGCCCAGAGAAGAGAAATTGCGCGATAACTCGAGACATCTGATGTACATCCAGACTTAAATATAGGAAAAACACGAGCAGTTTTCCACATGTGAGGGAAAGTGGAAGTATTCAAAGAATTAATAAATATAGATGTCAATACTGGAGCAAATATACTGCCGTAAGCTTTTAAAACAGCGGAGGGGATGCCATCAGGGCCGCAGGATAGGGAAGGCTTCAAGCGCTAAGGCATTCGTGGACAAGCTTTTCATCAAACAACACCGCACTGGATGTAGGAACCGTCGTGGGCTGCTGACTGACACCAGCGTTGAAACCTGCATCTTTATATAAGGAAGAGAAATGGACTGCAAAACAATCCGCGACTGCTTGGACTTCTGCCCCTCTAGAGTCAAGTTAGCGAAAACCCTCTCCATGTTTATTGGAGCGCTTACGGATATACTTCCAAAATTCCGCCGGCCGGTAGGAGGCGCTATTTTCCAAGAATGCCATATACGAATCTTGATCCCGCTTATAGAGACGTTTACAGAGAGCCTGAAAAAAGCGGAATTCTTCTCTGTACTCAATAGGCAACGGAATTCTGGATTTTCGGTGTGCGCGATCTTTATGCTTTAGGGCAATTATGAGTTCAGAAGAAAACCAGTGGGTATATCTAGAGCGTCTAGGCCTGTACTGGGGAATGTATTTGCGCATACTGCTCAAAACAAGCTCTGTAAACTGATCTACTTGGTCATTAACATTGGTTTTGTCTGTAACCAGTGACCAGTCGGTAGTGAACAAGGAATTATATAAACCAAGATAATCACCACGCTTGAAAGCAAAGCGCGGGGATTCATTTACGCCGCTGGAGGAGCTCTGCCTCAGTGCTGACACAGAAGCAGTTATCGTTAGTGGCGGATGAAACTTATCGCTACGCACAAGGAAAATTTCGGAACGAGAGACATCTAAAACCTGAGCATTCGAGATGCAAAGTCAAAGACGTTGCCACAGGAATTTTTGATTAAGTTATGCTGTTGAGGGGAACAGAAAGACAGAAAGTCCAACAACAGGCTGCATTTCTTCTCTGTGTAATGATTGTAATCAGAATATCTAAGTGTGTTCCAATCAGTACCTGGTGTATTAAAATCACCAACAAGAATTAATTTGTGCTTACTATGGGAGGATATTACACTTTCAATGGAAGAGATGACCTCATCATACAAAACAGGGGAAATATTCGGCTGTACATACAAGGATCAAATCACCAATTTTTCACGTCGGGCTAGGCGGACTTCTAGCCATATCGACTCCCGTACACTTTCTATATCGATGCGCCGTACACATTTCAGTGAATTGTCAACTGCAATCAGCACTCCACCACCTTTTTGTTGAGATCCACTGAAGTCCCGGTCACTGGGGAAGACGTTGTAGTGCGGTGGAAAGAAGTCTGAAGACGAAATGTGACCACACAGCCAAGTATCAGAAATAACAAAAATCGGAAAAGAAGATGAGATTACATTGCAAAAAAATTCACGTGCTTTGGTGCGAAGTCCACGAGCGTTTTGGTAAAAAATGTCCAAATTATACGCCACTTTGATCCTTGGGGGTTGTTATTTCAGTAGCATGGATCATGTCATCGTGTAGCACACCACGGAACGGCTTGAACAAGCAACCCATTGGCCACATTGACGGAATTCAGGCGCTTAAGGGCTTCTTCATCGACGGCTACATGAAAAAAAAAACAAAGCGGAGTTGTATACAAAGTTAACTGTACGGACTGTGATGCCTGCTACATCGGTGAGACCGGGCGAAGACGTCATACTCGCATCAAGGAACACGTCAGGGACGTCACCAAAGCCACACATTCAACACGTGCCAAGACGGAATTAATCGACCACTGCCTGACGAAAGGACACGTGTTCGATTTCGATAATGTGACGACGCTGGCACGGGAACAACGATGGGGCCCAAGGAAATTCATCGAATCATGGTTCATCTGTCATAATCAAAATGCATGCAACAGTAATCGTGGTCCTTGCCGGATGTTTACGGCAAGATATAAGTTGACGTACTCTTTCATGGGACGCCATTTGTGTACTGACGATGCCACCTGCATAGGTGGCGAAACGTCTATGTTTTGTTATTGTTTTATTGTTGAGTAAAGCCAGTGAAGCTATACGTTTGAATATGAAAAGAAGAATGCGATTGATATTTAGTTCTAAGTCGCCGGCAGGAGAGGGGAGAAATGTTCAAGGCCTTTAAGTGGTTGGTCAGGTCGGAAGAGGTTGTTTGAGAGCTCAAATTAGACACAAAAATAGCCTTAGGTCGGTGCTGCCGTTGAGCTACAGATAATGTCGAAGTCTTTCGCGCTCCAACCGAGGCAGGACTCTTGTTTTTTTGTGTAGTCTGGGGTGCTTTTTCAGTGGACGAAGCGAAATCACGTGGGGAAACAGCATCTCGTCGGTCAGCAGTGCGTTGTAACACAGGTACATTAGCTCGCGCTGAGGCAGGAGTAGAAGAAGTAGTAAGGGTGGATGACTTTCCGGAGTCGGCAGGTGTCTTCACAGGCATGGCAGTTGCACGTCGCGACAGCTCGTCGCGCAGGCAACGAACCTCCGCTCGAAGGGAGGCGACGGCTTGGGTCTGTTGCTCCACGCCGCGCGAATTACGAAGGCGTTCATTCTCCTCTCGCAGTTGGGAAACTTCTTCGCTCAGGAACGAGATTCCCTCCAGCGCGTCGAGGAGGAGGCGACGCAGACCTGCCATGCCGCCGCCAAGGTCACCCGGTGGGGCACAAGAGGAGAAAGGGGAGCCAGTTTGGGAGAAAGCGGCGGGGAGCACGCCGTCGGGTCGTTGTCGCTAGGCTTAACACCCTGCTGATTTAACTCACACAAATTGCAGCAAAAGGAGCGCGATCCCGACTTCAAAAGATCCAGTTCGTCGTCTGGCCAGGTCACACATTTCGCATGCACACGTTTTTCACACTTTTCACAGCGAAAGAACTGCTGTTTTCCAAAAAAAAAAGGGCACGAGCAGAGCAAGCATGCGTCCTTACTGGGCGCCATGCTGCGGGACTAATGCGGGCTACGCTACCAGTTTACATATACCTTGCATGCTGCCCGATTCACTGGTCGCCTCCACTTCCGTAGATACATTTCATAATAATAATCAATCAATCAATCAATCAATCATTTATTTATCGTGCCCAGGAACAACCGTGAGGTCTGGGTGCTGGCGCACGTATACATAGAAAAAGAAATACAGCAGGGGAGTATCAGCGAAAAAAAAAACAATGAATAAAAAATAACAATCTTGAAAAGTGTACATACATGTAACCGAAGGCGCAAAATGCATACATAAATAAAATGGAGAAGGGAAGTTGAACAATATGTGAAACTAAGACACAACAACGGAAAGCTCGGAGCAGAACAAAGACATAGAGTTGAGAAAAATATCAGCAAATACAACAGGGGAATATCAGTAAAAAACAATGAATAAAAAATTAACAATCTTGAAAAGAAAAGTGTACATACATGCAACCAAAGGCGCAAAATGCATACATAATAAAAAGGAGGAGAAGGGAAGTTGAACAATATGTGAAACTAAGACACAACAACGGAAAGCTGAGAGCAGAACAAAGACAAAGAGTTGTGAAAAATATCAAGGTCATGAAAGTGGGCGTTATAGAGACTCTGTATTCTATGGACGGTTGAGTGTTGGTGGTGACAGGCAGCAACATGGAAAGGTCTGTGTTCTCTGATGATTTTGCGCGGAATGCGAAATGTGATACAACTAAGGAGTTCGGGGCACATGAGGATACCGTGAAGGAGTTTGAAAAGGAAAAGCAGGTCAGCACGATTACGTCGGCAGCGAAGTAAGGGCAATGGCAATAATCCAACAGTGCTAGAGCAGGGCCCAGAGTCCGTGTTAGCAAAGCGGTGATGATATATGCTTAGAAACTTTTTCTGGACCCGATCTATAATGTCAATGTTGGATCTAGAAATGCCATTCCAGACGACCGACGCGTATTCGAGTTGAGGAAGACAGATTGTTGTGTACAACTTGCGGAACGGTGTAGGGGAATTGAATTCTCTCGACAGTCTGCAAACAGAGCCAAGAGTGCGCATGCCCCGCATTGCGACGCGTTTAGTGTGAGCTGAAAAGTGTAAGGTTGTATCAACAAGTACACCAAGATCATTGATCTCACGGACCTTACACAATGGTACAGAATCTACTGAATAAGAAAAAGAGATGTTTGCTGTTTTGCGGGTGAAAGTCATGACTTTGGTCTTAGCAGCATTCAAGGTGAGGTTATTATCTGTGCACCATTTAGAAAAAGAAAGCAGGTCAGACTGCAGGATGCGACAGTCATCAACAGTGTGAATTGCCTTAAAAATCTTTATGTCATCGGCATATAGGAGGAATGAAGAATGCCGAATGGCGGAAACAACGTCATTAATAAAAATTAAAAAAAGGAGTGGTCCTAACACTGATCCTTGAGGAACGCCGCTGGTTACCATGTACGATGAAGACGTTTGGCCGTTGACGTTAACAAAACATGATCTACCAATCAGATAACTCCGCAATAGATTTACAATTGACGAGTCAACACCAAAGTGCGTAAGCTTGATGAGAAGCAGTGAGTGGCTTACCACATCAAAAGCTTTACTGAGGTCGCAATATATGGTGTCTACTTGCCCCCTTTGAAGTACCGGCGCGGAGATATGTGTCATGAAGCTTGCGAGATTTGTGATAGTAGAGCGGCCGGTGAGGAATCCATGCTGATTCGGAATCAACGTGTTCTTCACAGTACAAGACAATACGTTGCGAAGAGCAAGCTCGAAAACCTTAGACGTGGCACAGAGAAGAGAAATCGGGCGATAATTTGAGACATCGGTTTTACAGCCAGACTTAAATACAGGAAAAACACGAGCAGTTTTCCACATGTGAGGGAAGGTGGAAGTATTCAGAGAGCTATTAAATATAGATGTCAATACTGGAGCAAATATACCGCCGTACGCTTTTAAGATTGCGGAAGGGATGCCATCAGGACCGCAGGTTGGGAAGGCTTCAAGCGCTTAAGGCATTCGCTGATCAGCTTTTCATCAAAACACAGGACTAGATGTAGGAGCCGTTGTGTGCTGCTGACTGACACCAGCGTTGAAACCTGAAGGCTTATATAAGGAAGAGAAATGGGCAGCAAAACAATCCGCAACTGCTTGGACTTCTACTCCACTAGAGTAGAGCAGGCGAAAACACTCTCCGCGATTACTGGTACGCTTGCGGATATACTTCCAAAATTCCGCCGGCCGGTCGGAGGCGCATTTTTCCAAGAATGCAATATATGCGTCATGATCCCGCTTATAGAGGCGTTTGCAGAGAGTTCGATAAAAGCGGAATTCTTCTCTCCACTCATTAGGCACAGGAATTCTGGATTTACGGTGCGCGCGATCTTTACGCTTTAGGGCAGTTATAAGTTCAGATGAGAACCAATAGGGATATTTAGAGTGCCTAGGACTGTACTGAGGAATGTATTGGCGCATACCGCTCAAAACAAGCTCTGCAAACTGATCTATTTGGTCATCAACATTAGTTTTATCTGTGACCAGGGACCAATCTCTGGTGGACAAGAAGTCATACAAGCCAACATAATCACCCCGCTTGAAAGCAAATCGAGAAGATTCATTAATGCCAGTCGAGAAGCTCTGCTTCAAGGCTGACACAGAGGCAGTTATCTTAAGTGAGGGGTGAAACTTATCGGGACGGACAAGGGAAATATCAGAACAGGAAACATCTATAGCTTGAGCATTAGAGAGGCAAAGGTCTAAAACGTTGCCACAGGAATTGGCGATCAAATTGTGCTGCTGAAGAGAACAGAAGGACATAAAGTCTAACAACAGGCTGCATTTATTCTCTATATATGTAATGATTATAATGAGAATATGTAAGCGTGTTCCAATCAATTCCTGGTGTGTTAAAATCACCAAGAAGGATTACTCTGTGTTTGCGATGGGAGCATAAGACATTTTCAATAGAAGAGATGACCTGATCAAACAAAGCAGGAGAAATATTCGGTGGAACGTAGAAGGTTCCGATTAACAATTTTTCACAGCGCGCTAGGCTGACTTCAAGCCAAATCGATTCATGTACACTTTCTATGTCGCTGCGCCTTACACATGTCAGTGAGCTGTCAACGGCAATAAGTACGCCACCACCTTTTTGCTTAACTCCACTGAAGTCCCGGTCACTGCGAAAGACGTTATAATGTGGCGGAAAAAAGTCTGAGGAGGAAATTTCACTGCAGAGCCAAGTTTCGGAAATAACAAAAACAAGAAAGGAAGACGAAATGACATTGGCGAATTCACGTGCCTTGGTGCGAAATCCACGAACGTTTTGGTACAAAATGTCCAGATTACACACCACTTTGATTGTTTGGGGTCTTCTCTGAAGCATGAAGCATACCGTCGTGTAGCACCCCACGGAACGGCTTGAACAGGCACCCCATTGGCCACATAGACGGGTCGTTAAGGCGCTTAAGAGATAATAATAATAATAATAATAATAATAATAATAATAATAATAATAATCAATCATGTTTATTTAACGTGCCCAGGAACAACCCTAAGGTCTGAGTGCTGGCGCACGCATACATTACAAACCAAAAACAAGACACTCAGGGAAAAATCATTAAAAAATAAATGAATAAAAATAAAAATTGTGAAAAGAAGAGAGTACGGACAACAAAGCGCAAAGTAAATACAAAAGAAAAAGGAGGAGAAGGACACTTGAACAATACATGAATATTATAATACAAGGCAAAGCTCGGACAAGAACGATGACAAGGAGTTATGAAAGATATCAAGTTCACGAAAGTAAGCGTTATAAAGATTCTGTATTCTGTGGACAGTTGAGTGTTCGTGATGACAGGCAGGCACATGGAAAGGTCTATGTTCTCTGGGGATCTTGCGTGGGATGCGGAAGATCCGATGCTGTCATATTCCGATGATGTCATATTCCGCATCCGAAGATCGGATGCGGAATATGACACAGCTGAGAATAATAATAATAATAATAATAATAATAATAATAATAATAATAATAATAATAATAATAATAATAATGTTTATTCACCAAAAAAAAATACAGAGCAACACAAACAGGCCGGTCTAAGCCTCAATTGGCTTGTAGGACCGTGCCATGAACATAATACAAACGCTAAATAAAAAGATGTTGATGAGACAGAAAGACAAAAAGACAAAGACAAATAATGGTACTAATAATAATAATAATAATGGTAATAATAATAATAATAATAATAATAATAATAATAATAATAATAATAATAATAATAATAATAATAATAATAATAATAATAATAATGTTTATTTAACGTGCCTAGGAACAACCCTAAGGTCTGAGTGCTGGCGCACGCATACATTACACACCGAAAACAAAACACTGCAGGGGAGAATAAAAAAAATAAATCAATAAAAATAAAAATTGTGAGAAGAAGAGAGTACCGACAAGAAAGTGCAAATTAAATACAAGAGAAACAGGAGGAGAAGGGCACTTGAACAATAGATGAAATCATAACACAAGGCAAAGCTCGGAAAAGAACGATGACATGGAGTTATGCAAGATATGAAGTTCACAAAAGTGAGCGTTATAAAGATTCTATATTCTGTGGACAGTTTCAGTGTTCGTGATGACAGGCAGGAAAATGAAAAGGTCTATGTTTTCTGGTGATCTTGCGTGGGATACGAAACATGACATATACAAAACAGGGGAACTTGGCAGCAGCAGCAGCAGCTGGACGTGAACTCGTCTCTCACGAACACCGCTTCCATTTTGCAGCTATCTGCTGCTGTTTCGGCGCCTGTTCTCCTGGCTTTCCTGTGGCTTATCAAGATTCCTGATAGACGTGCCTCCGTCACCACCAGCCAGTATTCTGCTGCTCTGCCCATGCCCAGACGCATCCCCACCAGGCGTGCAGCTGTCTGACCTACGACGTCACCAGGATCTCGGTGCCACCGTGGGCCATAAAAGCGGCGGCCTCACAGCGAAACGAGTCACTTGGCAGCAGCAGCAGCTGGACGTGAACTCGTCTCTCACGAACGCCGCTTCCGTTTTGCAGGTCGGTGTCTCAACCCTATTTCGTAAACCCGAGCTCTATTTCCTGATGTGCGCTTTCGCAGCTGCTGCTGCTGCCATCTTGCCATCTTGCATTTGTTACTCTATGTGTTCGTGATATCCGCGTTTTTCTGTATTTTTTTGCGTATACTTGTGACATCATGGCATCGTTGCAAGATACCATATGTACCAAATGTAACGCGAACTTCACTGCTGATGAACGCTCAATATCTTGTTGCGAATGTCTCGGCACCGATCACTTAGGCTCATGTTCAGGGATTTCCGAGTCCACGTTCAAGTCAAAGGGAGCAGAGCAAAGAAAACTGTGGAAGTGTCAGGAATGCCGTAAGCTCTGCAAAGCTGGCAGCTCTACTCAGAAAGAGAGCGATGATTCGACTATCGCCACCGTGCTACTTGACATCAACCAAAAGCTTGATGAACTGCTTCCTCTGAAGAAAGTTGTTCAAGACATGGAAGAATCCCTGAACATGATGGCCAAGAAATATGACACAATTGTTTCTGATGTTGCGAGGCACAATGGTGAAAGTAAGAACCTGAAAAACAGAATGTCCAAGCTTGAGGAAGTTGGTGCCTGCGCGCAAATAAAAAAAAGGTTTCTTGTGCAGTTAACGACCTGGAATACAACCACAGGAAACTGAACATTGAGCTTCATGGAATCCAGAAAACAGGTAAGGAATGTTTAATGTCTGAGGTTAACGCTATCGCGTCAAAACTTCAGCTCGCACCATTAACTGAGCAAAGCATATGTGCGATCCACCGGCTGCCCTCTCGCTCAGACAAGATTCCTGGAATCATCATCCGCTTCTCGAATCAATCGACTAGAGATCAATGGCTCGATAAACGTAAGGTTTTGCCAACTGTTAAGAACGGCGCGTACATGATGGAAAACCTAACGACGCAAAACAGAGCCCTACTGAAGTTGGCTAAAGAGTGGGCGCATGAGCATGATTTTTGTTATGCGTGGCACCGAGGTGGCGAAGTTTTCGTCCGAAAAGAAGAGGGCGATCGTGCGCACTTGATAAAATGTCCCAATGACCTTGCCAAACTTATTTCCTGGATTCCCGGTGACTTTATTTGTATACGTCAACCATGCTGATTGGGTGTGCCCTTATGACTTGTTTAACTGCTTTGGGCCTACACACAAAAATGGTATAAAATGCGTTCATTTATATTGTCAGTCTGCTTGTAATAAACATGATGAGCGCGACGCATTTTTTGGCAGTCTAAGCATCTCTTTCGACTTTATCATGTTGTCAGAAACGTGGTACCACCAAAACTCGGTAGTTTGGCAACCTCCGAATTACAGATGTTTCTCACGCAGTCGAGGACTATTACACGTGGCGGTGGAGTTAGTATTTTGGTTCGAAACGAATAAATAGTGCAGCGTATAGAAGATTTCTGCACTGTGACCGAAGATTATGAGGTCCTTTCAATTGTATGCACAAATTTATTGGTAACTGTATGGTATAGGCCTCCTGATGGTAACATTGAGCATCTTTTCCCGTTGATTGAAAACTTCTTTACTTATATCTCTAATAATCACTATGAAGTTATTTGGGGTGGCGACTTTAATATCGACCTACTTGCATCAACCCCCTTGTGTCGTGACTTCAAGCTCTTATCACATTCTTACGGCTTTTCAAACGTTATCTCGGTGCCCACAAGAGTGACCTGCCACACAGCCACCTGCATTGATTTATTTATTACCAACTTCCCTGAGTGTAATACAAAAGCTGGTGTCTGTTCTTTCGTTTTGAGTGATCACATGCCAATTGTTTTCAGTGTAAACTGTAAAATGAAATTATCTTCCCCGTGTGAATTTTCCACCCGGCTAATTACACCATTGCGAATGCAGAAATTTCGTGATGAACTGCGACGCATTGACTGGAGTTCAATTTTTCAGTCAAACTGTGCTAACTTCACGTATGAAACTTTTTTTGGCATTTTTTGTGTGCTCTATGACCGGCATTTTCCAAGTCGCACTAAAACAAAGTGCTCCTCAAAGATAAGAAAACCATGGATCACGGCAGAATTATTCCAAGAAATTAAAGAAAAAAATAGGCTGTATAACAAGTTTATCGTGTCCGTGACACGGCGGATCTACAAACGTTTAAGGGATACCGTAATAAACTTAAAAAGCAGCTGCTACTTGCGAAGATTCGTTATAGTAATGAATATTTTGGGTCCTGGTCAAGCGATAGTAGGAAAGTATGGAAGAAGGTCAATTCGTTACTCGGTCGTTCACCTGATGCCCTACTTTCTGTTATTATTAAGAAAGACGGGGTGGATATTAGCGATGAGATGTTACCTGATGTCTTCAATGATTATTTCACCAACATTAGTACATTACCGACTAATAGCACTGCTTGCCGTCATATCAAAGCCGCGACCCAGTCGGTCGGTTTTTCACCGACCGACTGATGAAGGTGAACTTATCTGTATCTTTTCAACTTTAAAAGACAGTAGCATGTGCGATATAGATAACTTACAGATGAAACCTGTTAAATATGTTATCGATGTAATTGCCCCAGTGTTAACGCATATTTATAACCTATCACTCGCTAGTGGTGTTCTTACACTTAAAATTCAAACTGCAAAAGTCTTAGCTTTATTCAAGAAAGGTGACAAAACAGCGATGTCCAACTACAGGCCAATATCTATACTCCCGATCTTTTCGAAAGCTTTAGAAAAAATAATTTTTAGCAGTGTATCTAACTTCCTTGAAACTAAAAACCTCCTCACTGACTCGCAATATGCCTTTCGCAAACATAGATCGACTCAGCTTGCGCTTCTTCAGCAGAAAGAATATATTTTGCAAAATTTTGAGGATCGCCAGCTTACTTTAGGAGTATTTATTGACTACTATTATTAACTAAACTTATCTACTACGGTATCCGCGGTGTCGCCTTAAAATTATTTCAGTCATACTTGCAGCACAGATGCCAATATGTGTTCATTAACAACAAATCGTCTAAAATTTCTTGTGTTACGGCAGGTGTTCCCCAGGGCAGTATCCTTGGGCCTCTTCTGTTTAATATTTACGTCAATGATCTCGTTAATATTGACCGCGATGCCAAATTCATAATCTATGCCGACGACACTACTGTCCTGTTTTCGTCCAATAATGCTCCGGAGCTAGTATCAGTGGCTAACTCTTGTTTAGAAAAAATATATACCTGGTCTCTAGAAAATGGTCTCAAGATTAACACTGATAAAACCAAGGCAGTTTTATTTCAAGCGAAGAATAAGAATATCTGCCTTTGCAGGGACGTGGTTTTCAGGGCTTTCTAAAATTGAACTTGTCTCTTCTGTGAAAACACTCGGGGTCTTTTTTGATGAAAATAGGAGCTGGAGCGATCACATTGATTTTCTTGCAGGCAAACTCTCTCAAATTACTGGACGGGTTTTCTCTCTTCGCTACATGCCTCGGAAGATTAAAATGTTAATTTATAATGCTTTATTTGCGAGCCACCTTCATTATTGCTGCCTTATTTGGGGCACCACATCTGTTACAAATACTAACCGTTTGCTTGTAATACAAAAGAAAATTGTTCGCGTAATTAGTGATATGCCCTTCGACTTCCCATCTGAACCCCTATTTAAAAACTTCGCGTAATTAAAGTCAGTGATATGTTTAACTACCGCCTTGCTCTTGGATACCTAAACGAAACCAAACAGAACTTAAACCTTGTTTCATCTCTGGCCAGATTAGAACGCAACATCCCATGTTATAACACCAGGTCCCCGCAATACTGGCATGTGCCGCATGTGCGTTCAACTTATGGTAACCAGATGATTTGTTACACTCTCCCCACTTTGCTGAATAATCTCAGATCTGCGTCCATTGATGTATTTAGTTGTTCTGGCAGAGAACTGTATAATTTCTACTGCCCCAAGAATTGGGTTTGACTATATATGTAATCTTTTTTTGTTCAAGAGTTGTATGTATCTATGAATTCATATTGTTCGTTTTTCCCAAATTGTTTGATGTATGAAGCAAAATGCTCTCAATCTTTTTTTCCTTTCTCTCTTCTGTTCTTGCTTTTTCTCCTCTTTTTTTCTCCCATCTGTTTCATCTGTTCGCTTCTTGCTGTCTGCTGACTTCAGGTTATTAGGACTAGTCGAGTTGCTGTTCGTAGCAACTTGTTTCCTAATGCCTTGGAACCTTGTACCAATTGTTTTCATGAATAAAGGTATTATTATTATATTATTAAGAACACAACGTTGAATAGCTAAGAAGCTCTATTCCACTTGTTGTAGGCGTTCACCCGTTTGTAATGGATGAGCCATTCCTCGACGTCTTCGCCCGGTTTTCCGGCGAAGGGACGTGCATGTCGTAGTTGCTGGATAGAACTGGCAGGGACTGGGACAGGCCGTTGCTCTTCCGTGTAGCGGGACATCTGCGACTCCGCTGGGTTCGGTGTAAGTCCAGCAAGGCGGCGGCTTCGACGAAGAACTTGCGGTATAACCTTGTCTTGTCTTGTTTCCCAAACTCTGGCGCACACCCACTACGGGGGATTGGGCCAAGAAGCAGGCGGTTTCAATTATGTTTATTTCTCGAATTTTACAAAAACTTAATCTTAATTTGAGATTTAATCTTAATTTTGAGATAAAGGAATTTTGTCATAAAGAAGTGAAGTAATAGGAATAATTCATAATTCTAGAAATTGAGCAAGGTAATCTTTTTGTATCCCTAATGAAATTGTAAACTGCAAGAAAAGCATCCCTGTGAGTGTGTCCCAGTGAAGTCGCCCCAAAGGAGAGAATGGTTGGTGAGGTTAATAATAAGCCAAGATTTCGAAATGCAATTTCTAAGATTTTTCTTTCTCTTAAAAATCGGCGGCACGAAAGGAAGAAATGCTCAATGGATTCGGATTCATTGCAAAAAGAACATAAAGGGGATATCGCGAGACCAGACCTGTGTAAGTAAAAATTTAGTGGCGGTATACGGCATCTCAATTTTGTAATGGAGACTTCCAATTGCCTTGATGTACACCAATTTTTATTCCATGAGAAGCAAAGATGATGGAAATCAGAAGACGATGTTAAAATAGATTTTGCGGAATTTTGCGATATAGAGAAATTTCTGTACCTAGCCGCGGTGACATAAGCTGATATTGGCAAAACAGATATGACAGGGCCATTAAGTGATGCTCGTGCGAGTGAATCAGCCATTTCATTCAAGTGCAAACCGCGATGTCCCGGTACCCAAAGCAAGAATACTTGCCGCAAGTACGAAGGAACCATTGAACAAAATGTTCGCAAAATTTTTGAATTTGACGAGGCTGTAAGTGCTGTGCATACAGACAGTGAGTCAGTGACAATAACCGCTAATGAATCGTTTTGGGGAATTTTTCGTAGGGCTGATATAATCGCTATTAGTTCTGCCTGAAAAATGGGTGTGAAGTCGGGAAGGCGAAGAGAGTAAGACCATTGAAGAGATTCAGAGAAGATCCCCACTCCTGCCTTCTCATTGCACACGGAAGCGTCGGTAGCTATTATGTTGTCAGTAGCTAGCTGGTTTAGCTGATCTTCTAATATATTGTTTAAATGTCGGCTAGGCAATAGTTTAGCATGATTTGGAAATATGTCCTCGAATTCAATTTTGAGGTCTGTTAAGGCATTATTCGAATGGCAAACTTCACGTAATGACACATTCAATTGTTGTAACTGTGCGTGCACAAATATTATCTGGGAATTGTGTAATCGCGACCACGATACATTAAAAAACTCAGACGGTTCAGTGAAAAATATGTATTGAGCACGCCTCCTTGAAAATTCATAAATTTTTAAAAAAGTCTGAACCGTAAGCATGCGGAATCTGCAATCTAGAGTGGGTATATTAGCTTCCTGATATAACACAGTGTTGGCAACAAATCTAGGTAGCCCAAGGCATAATCGTAGAGATTTTCTTTCTAATAGTATCAGAGGTTTAATTTTATAGGCGGGACCACCGGAGAATAACACGCAACCGAATTCTAATATGGGCCGAATATACATTTTATATATCATCATTAAAGTATCCCTGCGTAGTCCAGAGCGACGGTGACTGAGCCGGTGGAGCATAGCTACGGCACGTTCGGCCTTTGTTGCGATATGTTCAATGTGAGTGCGCCAGACAAGCTTTTCATCGTATATGACACCAAGGTATTTCACTGAGTCAACTTGAGGAATGGTTTCCTGGTGATATTGGAGGGATATATGCACTGGTGCAGTTAACGGGAACACTAGCACAGCACTTTTATTAACATTTAAGGACATACATAACTCATCTAGCCATGTCTCAAGCCTTCCTAGGTAACTCTGCAACGACTGGTGCAGTGAGTGTACATTAGTTGCAGATGTAAAAAATGCAATATCGTCCGCATAAACATAAACGTTCACTTCCCTGGACAAAGGAATTGTGCTTAGCAAAACGTTAAACAAAATGGGTGAAAGAACGGCACCCTGTGGTACACCTCTTGTTTGCTTGTATTTAGACGTCGAAATGCCGTGTTGATAACAATAAAATTCTCTATCTCTCATAAATTCATATATCCATGCGGTAATATACTTCGGTAAATTCGTAGACTTCAGTTTATTGAATAGAATTAGGTATTCGACAGTGTCGTATGCTTTCGCCACATCTAGCGTCACCAAAGCTGCATACTCTCGTTTGCGACGAGCTAGTTTAATGCGGCTCTCTAGATCGACATGAGCGCACCATATCGAGTGCCCGGGACGAAATCCAATCTGACAAGGACTGAGAATTGTATCGTCCTGCATAGAATGTGTTATGCGCCCATGAATAATCCTTTCTATTAATTTTACGACATTGGAAGTAAGAGAAATTGGCCTTATGTTGTCTAGGTTAAGTCCAGCTGCTTTTTTCTTCAACAGTGGAATAATTTTAGCTACCCTCCACTCTCTTGGAACCCAGGAATTTTTTAGAGAAAAATTTACTATATTTAATAGGTCTTGAGGCGCATAATCAAACAAAACTTTTAGCATTCGTGTTGTAATTCCATCTGGGCCTGGTGCTGACGCCGGTAATAATCTAATTATGGTATAACCTCCGTTGTTCGGGTGTCGATTACCCAGGCACTTCGTTCTCTTCTTCTTTCCAACTGCTTCTTGTATGTTCGGTACAATATATATATATATATATATATATATATATATATATATATATATATTACAATCCATGCAGCCGCGTGAGTAGAAGAGGAAGTGTGAGAGAAGACGAGAAAGAGCACGTTTTTGCCCGTCGGAAGCTAACCCTGAGGCCTGTTTAATAAACACCATTTTTCTCGCGTCGCAACAGTTTTGGTGGAAGGTGCGGGGTACTTGAAGTAACGACGGACCCGGAGCCATTTATTCTTCGCCCGGAGTCGTCGCCTCGCCACACTACCACCTTCGCCTGTTAACACGGCCAACGAAGGAGACGCTCGGGGACAGATGTCTGCCGCTCCGGTATCAATGCCTGCTGGTACGTGGCGCTACTACCGAGAACCTCGGTATTTCGCCGGGAAAGCAGGTGAAGATGTAGAAGAGTGGCTCATGCATTACCAACGGGTTAACAAGTCCAATGACTGGGACACTACCGACCAACTAACCAACGTTGTCTTCGCTTTCACTGACACTGCCCTGATGTGGTTTGAGAACCACGAAAAATTATTAACAACGTGGGAACGTTTCATTCGTGACCTAAAGGAATGCTTTGGCGACTCGGACGCAAAAAAATAAACGCGCAGAGCACACACTGGCACAGAGAGCACATCTATCAGGTGAGACTTGCACTGCCTGCATCGAAGAGATCTTGAAATTGTGCAAGCAAGCCAACGCAACAATGTCCGAGGAAGACAAGGTCGGGCACCTGCTCAAGGGCATAGCAGAGGATGTATACAATTTTCTGATCGGCAACGACGGTCTCGCTTCAGTGTCTGATGTCATGAAGGACTGCCGTACGTTCGAGGCGCTATACATTTAAATATATATATATATATATATATATATATATATATATATATATATATATATATATATATATATATATATATACATGGTTTTTCATCTTAGTCTTGTGCCCATATTCCTTCGACGACGTTTGCTTTCAGAGCTTTCAAAGTAATATATATATATATATATATATATATATATATATATATATATATATATATATATATTGTGACAGAGCGACGAAGAAGACGTTTGGTCATGACTTGAAGAAGACGACGCTCTGGACTTCGCGAGCTATGATCTTGTCAGCCGCTGCCATACTTGTAAATACAGTGTAAATATATTTCTTGCTTCTTTTCCCCGTAACATTTTTGGTGGAGTTTGCGGGCTCAAGGACAAGACGGATTTACGCAGCGGGCGCTCCTTGGCTGCATCTACCATGCCAGCTCAAGGCGAGGATGCTTCGGGCTCGTCGGCCCCCACGCCCACCGTCATTCTGGCACAACCGCGTGACCCCGGCTCCTTTTCCGGCACTGACACCACGGATGTTGAACATTGGCTTCAACTTTATGAGCGGGTGAGCAAGAGCAACCACTGGAGCCAGACCGCCATGCTGGCTAATTTAATATTCTATCTCGCGGGGACGGCACGCGTCTGGTTTAAGACCCATGAGGAGGAACTTACCACCTGGGACATTTGTAAACAGAAGCTCACGGATTTGTTTGGCAGGCCTGTTGGACGCCAGCGCGCCGCTCAAAAAGACCTCGCTTCGCGTGTCCAGACGTGCACCGAGTCCTACCTCACATACATTCAAGACGTGCTCGCTCTGTGCCGCAAAGTTGATCCGAGGATGTCCGAAGCTGATAAAGTCGCACATGTCATTAAGGGCATAGCAGATGATGCGTTTCACCTCCTTGTGTTTAAGGATTGTTCTACTGTACAAGCCATCATTACCGAATGCCGGCGATTTGAAGAGGCCAAGATATATATATATATATTACTCTGAAAGCAAATGTCGTCGCCAGAATATGGGCACCAAAGTAATATTGAAAACTAATCTCATTTCCGGCAAGCAGAATGTGCTTACAGTTGGACCCTCCATGATAATCTCAAGAAGGCCCATGAGAAGTTTGGTATTCACAACCCGCAGTTTGAGAAGCACTGCTCTACATCAAGGCATGTTTAGATAAACGATGTGATGTTTGTCACCAAGGGAACGACTGCAAGGTTGCTGTTCCAAATACACAGGCTTACCGCGCGTAAAAAAGCATTTGAGTATGTATCTGTGTTCATTACCTCTAGTTCTCCTTTCACTTTGTGAATTTCACCTATGTACTGGTCAGGGTGTAAATATTCAAGCTGATGTTAATATCTATATTTGCAAAGTGGGAACGGTGTACACAGGATAATAAAATGGTGGCAACTGAGGAACCCTACATATATTGTACTGTACAGCCGCCCGATTATTTACCAGCACCAGGTGAGTGTCGAATGGGCGGCCGGTGGACACCTTCTAACGGCGCAAAACGACGCAATTAACAAGAGCAAGACAGTCCAGCAAGATATCAAGAAGTTCTGCTGACCTGATCGTTACGCGCCGTTAGAAGGCGCTCACCGGCCGGCTAGTCATCGCTTGCGCGGTAATGTTAAATAATCGGACGACAGTAACACTACTGTGCAATGACTACGATGGGCAATTATCGCAAGGTTTTGCGCTCAACAAACATTACGACACTTGTGTCTTCTGTGCATCTATTTCAAATACCAGAACAAGCAATACTGCAGTGGGGGAGAATGACATAATTCACATCGTATAAATGGTGTTTTAATTTCCCTTGATATTATGGCGGTGTGGCAGCGTGTCATTCTCCGCTGTCGTGCTCCTTAAAACAGCCTCGGTGGCACAAAGAATGCGTGCATGACAAGCATGATGATCAGCCTCAAATATGACACATAGCCACAATAGACGATACATCGACAATCAATCAGGTGTTTAGTTGAAAACAACGTCCAAAGCATCGACGACTTGCATTCCAACAACAACGTTGCACCAAAAACGGTTCGAAGTTTTTGAGATCGTATCTCACAGAATCCACATCGACCCTGTGCCACGTATAGCATCAGAGTTGATTCTTCAACAAACGGGAACTTCAAAACGACTCAAGGAGCATCCAAAATAGGAAATCTTAACACGACAACTGCTATATTACCAGCAGCCCAACAATGATTTACACAAACGATTTTTTTAAATTGGAGTAAGAAAACATTATATGCAAATGTAATCTCTAACAACCCGTTGTGGACACGCTGGGAGCTCAAGTGCTTGAACCAACAAATCACATCTAATAATGTTGGCTTGGACGTTGTTCTACAAAATGATGGAAACAAAAAACGTGCCTTTTACGCAAGTTACACCGACGACAAGGCAACCTCCCCTGAACTCCATGATAACATCATAATAGTAAGAAACGAAAGTAAACACAATGGACCTGGACTATCTTAATCAAATATATTCAAACAGTAAACTATTCGATGGTAAGGACACAGGGCATTTACACGAGCTCATAATCGTTTTTTCCGGTGAACATATTTCACCCGCTAATAATTGCTACATTGTTATGGCTCGGCGCAAGACACACCTACATATATCGGAACTTTCCTTTATGTGGTCGCCCATTTTATAGTGAAATAACCTTGTTTAATCACAGTGCATGCCTAAAGCGAAAAGTGGTGCACATTCTCGAACGAACGCGAGCGCCAGTCATAAGTCTACCATATGCGATGAGTAATATATGAATAGGCGGTGCTACTGACCGATAGATCAGATTGTGATGACGATTGTGCTCTCCGCTATCGTGCTGCTCCTATCGTTACTTGTTTTTCTGGACATTTGTTCACGTAATAAAAAGTCAACTGCCCACTTCTGGTAGTATCTTACTCTTCATGGTCATGACAACGTCGCAATATTGTTTAATTACAATAAACTCATTTTAATGCATGAATATTTGAATAGGAATAAATTCGTATCCTCAAATATCAGCCATTTTCGCTGCAGGTTTAGGCAAAGCATGTTTTACGGTCAAAGACAAAAATAAACAGTACGTGAATGAACTCCACTTGTTCTCGCGCTATTTCACCATGTCACAATACCCGCTGTTCTAATATTGGTCCTTTCAAACCATTCCCACAGGAAAGCTGGGACAATCAGGAGGCAGGCTTTGTCGGGCGGATGAATGGCGATGTCACATAGTGTCGCATACGCCAGATATAAACAACTGCATAAAAATGAGTGATTAGACCATTATCTGAGGTCGTCAACATCCTTAGTTTATGCAAATCACCTGGTTGGACGATGCCTGACCATTTCAATGACCTAATAATATACAATGGCTTACTTCTGTTCGCAATAGAGAATATCCCGCACAGGTATTTTTAGGCAGAATTTCCTTTAGCGTCATATATATAGAGCAGTATTTAAGACGGGAATATAAAGAGCGCCATCGAGAACCGATTGCCACAAAGCGAATTCACATGAAGACTATGTAAGACTGGAAATATAGCAAGAAACTAGATGGTTCGAGCTACCTTACACTATTTAACCAATTTAAATAGGGTACAGAATTCTATGGGTCGTTGCTTTCAAATATGACCAAAGAGAGCGAATACAGTGTTGTTTGCCTACACTTGCTTCCTCGATTCTATATGCTGTCATATTTCTTCAAAATTATAGCAAAGAGAATGTTTTTTCATGTCTGTTTTGAAAATTGTATCGGTTTTTACCAGTAAAGAGTCATGAGTAATCTACAAAAGAACATGAAGAACCCCTTTGACGCTTCTTTCAAGCAATTTTGTTGGTGCGATCTTGTAAATTAAAACATACATGCAAACTTTCAGGACTCACTCCGATCAAATTGGGAAATGCTTTCTAAACAAATTAACTGATGTCTATGACTATCAATTTCAAATTCATGCAGTTAATTCACTTCAGAGAAAGGTGTCCAAGCCAGTCTGCGTAATATTGGAAGTGCCGTTCATTGCTGTTAGTAAAAAAGTTGATGTAGCGCTAATAATTTCTAGAAAGCCACCATCGAGACATTTTCATGTGCGGAAGTTATTATACACGTGACTGAGCATAATGTCATAGAAATTTGACCCCTCGGTGGGTTGCATTAGGCTTTTATTTATGGCGTAATAATTGCCCATTAACATACAACCCCAACAGCATCATTCGTTTCTAGAACTATAGTGCAGAAGCGGCCGTAGACGATTGTCCGGCCTGAAATCTATACAGATTAGTCTTCCGGAACATACCATTATTTGCATCATTTGTAGTCATTGATTTCTATACCCTCAGGGAACAGGATTGACTATACGTACAAAATGTATGATGGGACATCGAAAAATAATAGTTCAGACTTAAGGCCGACAACCCAAGCTGCAATTGGTAAGGCCGATAGGCGGAGACCATGGGGGGGGGGGGGGGGGGCGGGGGGGGGGACGCTCCGGGAGCTGCCTCACCGCCCCCCTTTCCCTTGCATTTTCCAGAGGGGGGGGGGGCACAGCAGCCCCCGGCGGAACACAGGCGTCAGCTGCGTCGCTGTCGAGCTCAGTGTTTGGGGGGGGGGGGGGGGGGGGCACATCTGTTCTGTCGGGCGCTCGCACTGCGTTCCCCTCCACCATCGCGTCTCCCTGAGTGGTCCACCGGTGTCCCGTTACATGCCAACACTTACGACTTCTCGAGCGATGGCGCAGCACCAGCCCACCCTGCCTCACGCTCCTTTTCCTCCTCAAGTGTCGCTTTGTGTTGACTTTCCAAACTAGCCCATAGCAGGAGCTAATTATAGAATATGTAGGCATCAATGACTATTGATCGTCGCACATTGACTATTGATCGTATTGATCGTATAAGTAGGCATCATCATTCATCGTCGTTGTCCTGTTCTTCAACAGAGTTATGTAATAGTCATCATAAACAACCTCCAGTGACCAGCACCTTGCTTTTAATCGTCATTATGGCTCGATGCATCCCAGTTCTTGTTACGATCTTCACTTTGCCTGCGGTAAGTGAGGAGGCTGAACACCACCATCAGCTTATTTTTTTAATAACAAGAAGATATGTGTGCTAAGTTGCTGTGCGTGATTAATGCCGTTCTTTTTTTCAGCTACGTAATACTCAGCGCTAATAAATGCGAGCTCATTTGTGCATTTTTCCACGTAGAGCACGCGTGAAAAAAAAGATATTTTATAGCATAAACGATTGGCAGAATATGTCCAGTAATAGGCGAACCAGGTCAAACATTCATCATTCCTCAAAAATACACAAGGTAGTCGAAATAATTGTGTAAAGTGTAGTATCGCTGAAACAAAATTGTACGACATCAGCGTGACTAAGGCTCCAAATTTGATCCACTCGGTGATACTTCATTCTCCATAGCTATCTAGAAAAGATGATGGCCCAAAACTCAATGAACAACAGGAATATTATTCCACAACAATATGAATCATTATACTTGCTTGCTCTTGGGCTTGTTAGTTCACACTTTTTACGATGTCGAAGACATACAGCCTTATGAAGAAGCGACCAGGGAACAGAGTGCTCTTTCCTTTCATCGTTTTTACATGGTATCATGTCTTTTAAACAATGGCAATATTACGAAGTGGTGGTTTGCTTTGAGTGATACAATAGGGTAACTACCCCATGGAAAAGACTGAGGAACCTAACAACTCTTCTGTCTTCCTTGTTGCAACATTTCTTGAGGTCCTTTTGCAATTCAATGTCGCGTGTAGTTTAGATACTTCAGAGGATCCCTACAGTGCGCGGACTTATGTGCAGAGTCCAGTAAAGGGGACTGCACATGTGTTTGAAGCCAAGCCTTCGCACATCGACGTTCCAGAAGATCTAAGGGACATCTCGATGAATGAGGAGCCTTAACATATCCTAGCCGCGTTCGATAAAACAGAATACTATGACTGATTCGTCTGAACTGAAGGGCACTTTTCTCACAAGATTCCTTGTTCCCCTTCCTTAACAATAATAAATATCTAGGAGCACATTTTTACGCACAGTGAGAGTTCATTTTACCAACGTGTTTAGAAATCACAAATTTTCATTCCATAATTTCATGATTTTGAAGTCAGCGTTCTTGCTCCTTCGAATAGATTTTTAAACATGATGGTATGAAACAACTTTGCGGAACAGTAAGTTTTACTTTACTATTCCTGGAAACACTTGAGTAATCACAACAATTTTTACAGGAACAAAACATTATTGTGATTACCAGATATCAAGTTTGCGAAAAAGTGTATGTTAAAGACCATTGGTGTGTCACTGTGTTAGAATAGTAACTGATCTCCCGTGAGATGTAGAGCACGTCTTTCACATTTGCTTTAAATTCTCAGCGTTTACCGCGAGCGCAATACCGCATATTTAATGTCGAGGCGACAGTTTACTGCTTTAAGGATGTTGTCTTCTCTCACAAAGACAGCGCAATGCATTTGAGACATTTCATTGCCGTTGCGACGAAAAGATGCAGACGAAAAAGTTCACCTCTATTTTTGATTAATTATATGATCACTTTCAATTAAAATATTCACTTGCTATATGCGTGTGCTTTCCGACTACGCAGTTTGATTGAAACACTGTGATTTGTTTCTGGAAAAAAGTTGCGCGCGCCATTATCGAGAAGCTTCGGGGCATTTATGTACGCAAGTTTATCTTTTTGCCAAAGGTATCATGGCTATTTCAATGAATCAAGACGATAGCGAACGAAGACGCAAAAGTGGTAACACGCGCATCGCTCCTACCGAAGAAGCAAGAATCTCATCAACCATGATGAATACCTTAACTGGCGGAAACCTTAACTTCAAGTATATGAAGGTGTTTTTACAGCTTTATCTACGCTTACGTGTCAATTTCGCGATTACGCTCAATGTTTCCTTTTAAAAACCGACTTTTTGCCGTCAAACGACTCATTACTTAACTCGTTATACAGCGTTACTCTGTGTGACCAGTGGAATTATGTGCGGAAATATTTGTGTGCTAGTTCATATTCATGGATTATGCTTGTTTAGAGCTTGAAGCTGCTTGTGCGGCGTAACCAGCGTAGCTAATGATTTGACGTTCATTCGGTGAGCGGTCGTCTGAACCAGGCGTAACCCAGATTGCGTAATGGATGCGTAATACGATTAAAAGAACAAAAAAAAAACTTTTCTTAACGATCACATGTGCCTAATTAGGCAAACTTGGAATATTAAACGGCACAACCCAGCGGCTACAGCACACTCTCAGGACAGCGTGCGGAGGGAAATGCGCACGTTGTCATGCTCTAGACGTATTTATACCTCTATCGATTACAGTACCATGAGTAAGCTAAATGGAGTAGCTTATGTTACTCCATCCAGCCATACTGTACCTAAGGGGGTGAAGTTGCCTCAAGCCGCGTCTATGCGGCTTTTTTCCCTCATCCACCTTCACTTACCACTCCTTTGTATGTGTGTATGTATGTAAATGAGAATCAGTCAACCAACCTCGTGGTAATTGTGGTGTGATGTACCATAAGTCGCGAAGCTCACTCATGAGTCACTCATAAGCACACGTCGGCAAACGCATTCATGAGTCGACGCACGCAGACTCAGACTGACCCGTGAGTTTGAGTGAGTGAATCGGGCTAAGTAGAAGTTCGGTCACTCTGATTCCGAGTTAGCCTTAAAGGTGCCCTAAACCACCTTTATTGCGATAGCAATTATATGGACACTCCAAAGCAGATTTCTGCCGTCGCAGTCGCCGTCGCCGTGAGGTTCCGTATGACGTCAATGGAGATGAAATCGTCGCCGCGCGCCGAACGCTGTATGTGTGAGGGAAAGGGCGCGAGGGACGCGCGCTTTCACGGGGAGTGAACGCACGGCGGAGAACTAACGCGCGTTCTGCGCCGTGCTCCCTTAAGGGCTGCAGAAGTAGGCGTCTCTTTCCTCCTTTACAATCACCATATATGTAGAACAAACGCGCCTTCTTCCGACACGCGAAAGACCATGGGGGGGAGGGGGAGGGAAGCGAGGCGACGTTTAGCTGCGGCACCAAGTGCCTATTTATATCAGAGGCTCCGGCAACAGTCACCAACGCCGCACGCATTTTGTGCGAACGCGGGCAAAACGCCGACGGCGTCGACAACAGTTCTGCGTGTTGCCGGTGCTGCTGCATGTCCAAGTTTATACAGCTGATAAAGCTACTATCATTACTCCGTATAGCTCTCTACAAATTTGCTATCGCAATTGATGCTTCACCTTTCAGGTGAAACTGCGACAACTTTTTTCTCGAAGTCCAGAAATACATTTCACGTTAAAATAGACTATTTCAGAAATACAATGACGCAAAAAGTGTTTGAATGCGTTGAGCAGAAGCGCAGTTATTGGCAATAAAAGGTCGCATATTATCCACTGCACTTCGCGGAAATTCCGCTCCTTCTTCAATGCCTTGCACTGCGACGGTACAGAGCGTGCCAACAGCTATCTGCCTACTGAACGTCACCATGGAGCGCAGTTCTGACTTGATTTCGGATGTTCATGCACACGTGGCGATTGCATATCTTGGCACCTACGACGCGCCAAACGCGGTTATCCTCTGCGAGTTGCAGTGCGCTGCCACTCGAAGCGCACCCGGCGGCAGCCGCGGCATCTACGCTACATAGCAGACCACAGCTACACGCAACTGTGGTGCGTATACGCCGCGTTTCCTTGGTGCACGGCAGGGCTTGAGTGCGTGATCGTGCTCATATGCTCGTCTGGCTGTGCTACGTCGTGCGGACCGGGTTTGTCGTGTACCAGCTTTACGGACGGCAAGCTAAGCCACATCCAACTTGCACATTTTGACGCGCAATCAACAGACAGTTTTCGTCTAGCGTTTGCAAGCAAACCTAAGCGCATTACGTACGTAAAGAAACAGCGTTGTTATCACTGAACAGGCTCTGAATGCTATTTGGTTTCTGTGGTATACGTGCGCTATGATAACCTACGCGATTTGGCGAGTTTAACGTTCGTTATGTTTACGGACACTAAGAAATAGCGTTGTCGAACATGGCGGCAGCCATGGCTCCCGCTTCAGCGTGAATTCTTGTGATGGCTATGCTCTCACTCACGCTGAGCGCCAGTAACTATTGAAATGAGCTTTCGCTTTCTGTAAATTTACCTGAAACATTAATTATAAGCGCATATAGTGCGTCCAATTTCTGAGATCGTTCGGTGATTCTGGCGCCTGCAGGCCTAACGAGACGCGTCCGCATAGCAACAACAAGATGGTTCCTAATGACATGTCTTGGCTTAAATGCGTTTGGCACGAGCCACCAGACGGCGCCCTGCTTTAAAGCGTCCTCCTTGAGTTTGCGTTCCCGTACGGTAAAGGAAATGTCTTGAAAGGACGCGCACCGTAACGTCCTGCAAAGTTGCTTACGTTTAACGTACGTAAGGCGACAAACGCTAGTCTAAAACTGTCTATTATTAGGTCATTACGGAGCGAAGTCTGCCAAGGTGTCTAGCCATGAACGGCCAGGAGTGAGCGTATGCTGGCAAGCGTGCGTGTGGTCTGACCTTAAGTTTCGCGTGGTTCAAGGCTAGTTGAGTGTTCAAAACAAGTCGAAATTAGCGACACCCGACGGCTACGATACCGATAAGCAGGCTAAGCGGGTAGCGAAATAGATTTTCGCTTACCCCAGCCTGCTTATTAAACTGCGTAAATTTACACAGTAACAGTAGGAAGAACCGCACTTATTCAAAGAATGCGTAATTGATGTCAGCTATTGGCCAATAGCAGTCGCGTATGGCAATCGGCTATATTACAAAATAAAACGTCCAGAAAAGAGTGAGGAGGAGGCTTCTGATCAAAAGAAAGCGTATGAAAAAAAAGGGTGCTTTGGCACTTCGCTTGCGAGCTCCACGCGCCGTGAACTACTGCAAAATTAGGCTATGTTCAGAGCAGCATATGCCATCCCTGGACTGTTCTTCCACTAAGCCCAGAAACCTGCCGTGCCACTTCCCCATTTCACACACACACACACACACACACACACGCACACGCACACGCACACGCACACACACACACACACACACACACACACACACACACACGCACGCACGCACGCACGCACACACACGCACGCACGCACGCACGCACACGCGCATACACACACGCACGCGCACACAATACAAACGTAAGCGCATGTAGCGTCATACCGCAGTCTTCGTAGCGGTGGCGGCGCTCAGTCTAGACTACGTACGGCGCCTGCTTGTGCACCTCTTCCTGCGCGGTCATGAAGGAAGAAAAAACAGAGGCCCTGACTTCCCTTTTTGTGAAGCTCAGTGACACTGAAAGTAGGCGTCATTCGGCCATCTTGTCGGGGCAGATTCCCCTCTCTTGTTTACGTTTCTCGCTTTTGGCGCGAAGCCACGCCATGCTTGTGTGCGCGCCGCAGTGATTCGACCAACAGATCCAATTGCGGTGTATAACATATCGCGATACCGTTGCCGAAGCCGCTTCAAGTACACTGCCCTAGCATTGCAAGGAGTTAGACTGGGACGCAAATTAGACTGTGAGACCGGTCCTCCGCTACGTTTGCCGGCTTATCCGAAAATAAACCTGTGCATTCTCAGTGCACGGCAAGAAATCACAGGCGAAGACCGGCAGCGCACTTTACGCACATCACGACACATTGACCTATGGCAAGCCCATGTGTAGTTTTATTGCGATAGCAATTAAAGTGCACTCCAAGCGCATTCCTGTCGTCGGCGTCGCCGCCGCCGTTGGCGTCGCCGTGAGGTTCCGTATAAAGTCCAACGGCGATAAAATCGTCGCCGCGCGCGGTACGCTGTGTGTGCGAGTTAAAGTGTACGAGGGTGAGCCTGCAATCGCGGCTCAATGTAGCGCACGCGAGGGATGAAGGCGGCCGGAAGCGCGCACGGTCTTTGTTCGCGCGCGAGGCACGGAGAGGAGGCGACGGAGATGGGGGGGGCGGGGTGCTTTCCGCTCCGTCGGCTGCTGCCCTCGGAGCTGCCACGCGGGCGCCCATCTCGAAAGCGATTTGCGATGTGGCCGAAGTGCGCGTCCGCAGGCGCCTTATCTTTCGCGTGCGGGGCACGGAGGTGAGATGACGGAGAGGGAAAGGGAGGGGGGGTGGGGTGCGTTCTGCTCCGTCGACTGCTGCTCACTGTATCTTGAAAGCGATCTGCGATGTGGGCGCAGTGGGCGCCCGCGCGGGCCTCATCTTCAAAGCGACATGCGATGGGGACAAAGTGCATGCGCCGAAATCCGGTAGCTTCGTATGCGCTGTGATTTCGACGTTTAGATCGCGTTGAAGCGAGACGAGAGACAGCGCGAAGGTCAATTTGCCCGCTGCTGCTGGTGCGCTGTTTCACTCCGGCGTTTTCACAGCCAGTTTCTGCAGTCATCAAGCGAGATGTGTTCATATTTACCTGTGCGCGCGTGACACCATGCTTGTATATTTAGCTAGTAAGCCAATGTTTACAACCTTATACGGCTTGTTAAAATAATATCCTTATTCGCATAGCTCTCTACTACAATCGATGCTTCGCCTTTCGGTTGAAAATGCGGCTTTTTTTATAACAAACACATATGCTGGTCGTGGCTTTAGGAATCTTATCGCTTTACTGAACACGTTTCGCGCAGCTTCGCACCACGCAGATGTGACGAGCCAACGCGCGCCGACGAAGAGGCCAGCAGATTAGAACGTCTTTCCAGGTCTAAATACACTGGCTCCGGCCTGAGGTATATTGTTCTCACGGTAAGGGAAACTTCAGAGAAGAAGTTCTGTGGTATCCTCTGCGCGTTTACTAACAGCACGCGCTTACGCTTGTTGGTAGCGTGTTGACCGGGCCTACGAGCGATTTGATGTGATATCAGCCATTTGATGTGCGCGCGGGCGTACGTTCTTGGCAAGCCTTGTTCACTCTCGCACCGTATCAGCCAACCTTCACTTCCCTGGTCCCCTTGGGCACACAGATAAGATACTTGCGGTATGGAGGGTTCCTCCTTTAATCGACCTTAATTACTCACAGCAGCCGCTACTTTCCCATCCTTCCAGATGGATGTTTTGCGTACCAAAAATGCATCGTCCGCTGTCAAAAGCAGGAACACTGCACAGCTGTCACGGACCTGAGGGGTGCTTATAGTACATATTTGTAAGCACAGTGGTTGCAGGCTGTGATAGCACGTTAGCCCAAATCCACCGAAGACAGCAAAATACTCCCAGATCGTCCTTCGTCCATGGCTTGGCACGTGGTGTACGGCGTTGCATACACTCTCGTTTCACGCTTTTAGAACGCAGCTTTTAGGTGCCCCCTACTACGGCGAGCGTTGGCGTCCTCGGCGTAACGGAGCGAACGAGCATAGCGAAGGATGTAAGAGCGAACGTGAAGCGCAGCGGGGGATGGAAGACGGCGATAGCGAAGAGAGCGCGAGCAGGAATGCGGAGGAGGAGGGTGCAGCGGAACCATGACGCGGAAATGGGAGGAGGAGGGACAGACAGACAGTTTATTTCGCATTCAGTTATTACAAAGGCAAAATGTCAGGACTGCAGCAAAAAGCTGCTTTCCAGCACCTTGACAAGAGCCCCGGCCCTGATTGTATTTGGCAGTGAAAATTTCAAGGAAAAAAAACATACATGATATACATAAAACATATACATCATATCGGACACTTTAATAACTAAATATGAGTTGAGTTGATCATGTATTTACATTGTAATCATATCTACTCGTGATTCTTACCTAGTACGATACTATGATAGCAATGTTACTTTAGACATAATACACATATCACAGTCATATATAAACGTCTTTAACGTGTGTCGAAAAAAAATTATGGGGTTTTACGTGCCAAAACCACGATCTGATTATGAGGCACGCCGTAGTGGGGGACTCCGGAAATTTGGACCACCTGGGGGTCTTTAACGTGCACCTAAATCTAAGTACACGGGTGTTTTCGCATTTCGCCCCCATCGAAATGCGGCCGCCGTGGCCGGGATTCAATCCCGCGACCTCGTGCTCAGCAGCCCAACACCATAGCCACTGAGTGAACGTGTGTCGATCAACAATCTGTGAAAAAGAAGATGTAAAGAGAAAAAAATACGTACGAAGGAGTATACGAACATTTGGCTAGATCAAACAATTTACTCGTACACTTAAATACATTCTAATAACCTACACAAATTGGACAAAGCATACATGTTTTATTTTGATAATTTCGCAGAAAATAGAAGGAAGTATTCTGTAGAGCAGTTTCGTTTATGGTATATGGAACTATTCACAGTTAGCATAATGTCCTTTTAGTTCCAAAATTGTGCCTATAACGATATTCTTTTTTGAAAAGTTGTTCAGTAACACCGGCATTCTGCGTTCTTATCTATTACACCCTTGTTCAGTCCGTGAAAAGGAATCGCCCATATTTAGCGATTTCGAATGATGTACTGCACTTCACCAGGTTTTTGTAACTTGCAAGGATTAAGAAAATTCGTATCATTTCATCTTACGCTAGTCACATATTTTATTGCGAGATTGAAATCATAGAGCTGATAAAAGGGGAGAACGTGAAGTGCTGAAAATAAGTGTCCTGTGTGAGCGTCATGCGCAACCTGAGCAACGTAGCGCAAAGCTTTTTTTTTTTTTTTGTAACACAGATAGCCTACTGATTTTTTTTTTTTTTTTGACGTCGTTCCCCACACAAGGCTGCAGTAGTTTGCATGAGAAGTGAATATAGAATTGTCAAGCAGTAACATTATTTTGGGGGGAAGAGTGCGTCGCAATTTACAAAGTCTACCAGGCGCTCTAGCCATAGTTGCAGTTACGCGCTCAACGTGCTCATCCCTATATACTTAAATGTTGTTTGACGGTTACCCCCAGTGTTTTCACACTATCGGCAATATCAACTTTTTCACTGCCAAGAAAGATTTCCAAATCACGATTTACACGTTTTTGTACAGGAGTAAATAGTACTGCGGTGGTTTTTCTTGTGTTTATATCTAATGAATTTGCCTTAGACCCCAGGAATAGATTGCGCAATACGGTGTTTGCTATTTGTGACAGCTTTTCTATGTAATACGACTGGAAGAAAAGGGCTGTATCGTCAGCATAAATTTCAAATTGGGTATCATTGCTAATATTAAGTCATTAATATATATATATATATATATATATATACATAATAAAAAGTATGGGCCCTAGTATGCTCCCTTGAGGAACCCCTGCATGTATGTGTAATAAACCTGAGCGGTCATTTCCAATACTAACACATTGTTTTCGTTTGTTTGAGTACGACTTAAGAAGCTGAAGAGGCAAACCGTGGAAGCCGTAATGCTTTAATTTCATAAATAACGTGATATGATAAATCATATCGAATGCTTTGAAAGCATCATAGCGGCCTGCGTCGTAGTCTTGCTTCTAGCAGATCCGCAAGCGCGCGAGCTGCTGAGCCTCTTCGGAGCGTTGCGTAAACATGTCGGCGTGCGTATCAGTGTCGTCGAATTCGTGTGGAAGCATTGCATCCAACATCGTTCGTACATCCCGGCCATGAACAAGGCTGAACGGAGTCATGCGCGTCGTCCCTTGTTTCGCCGGGTTGTACGCCAACGTAATATAAGGGAGGATGTCATCCCAATTTTTATGTTCGACATCCACGTACATTGAAAGCATGTCTTCAATTGTTTTGTTTAGGCGCTCTGTGAGTCCGTTGGTTTGTGGATGGTAGGCGGTTGACTTCCGATGAGCCGTTCCACTTAGCAGCAAGACGGGATCTAAAAGTGCAGCCGTGAATGCTAGGTTGGTGATTACGACACTTGGTGCGCCGGGTCGCAACACAACACTCTCAATGAAAAAGCGCGCCACCTCGGCTGCTGCGCCTCTCTAGATGGCCTTTGCTTCAGCGTACCATGCCAGATAGTCGGTTGCGACGAGAACAAAGCCATTCCCTGCAGTAGAAGCAGGAAGTGAGCCCAAAATATCCATACCAATTTGATCGAATTGTGTTCGAGGAACCTGGACAGGTTGTAGGAGGCCGGCTGGTTTCGTCGGAGGCGAATTGCGCCTCTGGCAATCAAGACAAGTGCTAACGTGATGTTTCACGGCGGTGGGAAGTCTCGGCCAGTAGTAGCTTTGCCGCATCTGCCCAATGTTCGCGTGTAGCTTAAGTGACCAGAAGTCACCTCGTTGTGACAGGCTTGAAGTACTTCCGTACGAAGTGATAGTATGAATGATATGACTGATAGCAGGGATGACGCGCAGGTAGGGGGACCTGGTCCGGTCATTGGGTACGGATTCGTCATGCGGGTGCGCTATGCGAGGGCCCTGAGCAACAGTGTCGTCGTGGCGTAGCATGGAGTCGTCATTTGCACGTCGACCATCAGACCACGGCCGAAGAGGTCGAACTGATGTGTCACGATGCAGGAAGTGGCGCTAAATATGGCCTGCACCCCCGCATATAAAACAGAGAGGGCGGTTATCGGTGGTGCGCCACGCGTCGGATCTCCGAAACTGTGGCCGTCTCGTAGGGTCGTTTTGCGGCGTGGACCAAGGCGCGGCGAATGAAGGCTGGCGGTATGACGGCATCGGCAGCATCACGGGTGCGCGCCTCAAAGCCCCCTCTGGCGGCGGCGACCAAGAAGCGGCTGTCAGAGGCTGGTAGTACGGGGGTGTGGTTGTAACGGGTGGGGGACATCGGACAGTGGCGGCGTAACTCATGGGACGCTGGTGGTCTGGACGATCGGCTGCCGGTAACGCCTGCCTGATTTCGTCATGTACCCCTTCGGAGATTGACGCGACGGGGCTATGCAATGTCGGTGTCAGAATCCTGTGAATTTCTTCTCTGACGAGCTCTCTGATCTATTAACGCAAGGCGCTCTGATACTCTGGAGTAAATTCGGTGGCATTAATTGCGGTGCTTGTGGACAGTAGACCGTACTGCCTGCATCGTTGATGAAGGGCCCGCTCAATATCCGTAGCCTCTTTGATAAAATCAGCGACGGTGACTGGTAGATTCCGCAGAAGCTACGCGAACAACTGCTCTTTTACGCCTCGCATGAGGTAACGCAACTTCCTATCCTCGGCAATGTTCGGGTCGGCTCTACGAAAGAGACGGGTCATGTCTTCGGCGAACATTGTGACCGACTCATTGGGTTATTGCACCCATAGCTCCATAAACGGCTGAGCGCGGTCGCGTCGGTGGGCACTTGCAAAAGTACCGGTGGTTTTCTGCCGAAAGTCATTCGATGTCGTTAGGCTAGCTTCGCAGTTCTCGTACCAAGTACGGACACTGTCGTCAAAGGCGAAATCGACGTGGGAGAGCTTTTGCTGTTCGGTCCACTGGTTAATCTGTGCGACGCGCTCGTACTTATCAAGCCAGTCTTCAATGTCTTCAAAGGCTGTACCGCGATAGTGATCGGGAACCAGCGGATGAAGAACGGTTAGCTGTTGTTCACTGGGAGACCGACTACATTGGGGTGCTTGCGGTGGGCTGGTTTCTGTCATTGCCAGATGCATGGAGGTAAAAAATACTAGGAGGGAGCGTCACGTGATTCCGCTAGCCTCGGCAAGCCAACCTCCTCTGAAGCCACCCCTCCCTCTCTCAGGGGACCCGTGCGCGGTGCCTTATGGGGCGGAAAAGGCCCACAAGGTTGCCGGAACATTCGTGATTGTTTGGTACGTGGTAACTTTTAGTGGCGCCTTGGAGGCCCGTATGCGGGTGGTGGTTTTCTGCTACTGCGCGCGTCGTTCTTCGCTTCAAATGCGATGCCTTGAAACGTGGAGCAAGACTGGGGCGCCTGACTCATGAAGACAGAAGATTTTCAAGACGTCACTTGCGCTTACCACCGCGGTTAGTGGAGTTGCCAGCGCTCGCGGATCGAAACCCGTCCACACGCCCGAGTGTCGTCTATTTTTCCCTCGTACTCAAGTTTCGTCAAATCAGCTGTTGTGCACCTTAAACTGCGGTGCGTATTATCGTGCTAATTGTTGTCCCGCTGTCTTGCACCTAGCAAGAAACGAGATGTATTGAAGGACGCTTTTTGGCGGATTTTCGCTTACTCCACTAAGCGAAAATGCAACAAGAACCTAGCTCTGCTGTGCGTCTTTTGTATTGAGAAAAATAAATAGCATTAGCCTGCATTCTAAACGCCGAAGTCGTCGCCGTTTATTCATATTTGCGTGCACTATTTTCTACGATTGTATGGTGCGACGACGCTGTTGATCGACGCGCCTCGGGGATCCACTATCGTTATGTAGTAAAGCAAATGGACGGAATTTGTGCATTATCTAGAGTTTATTCAGCTGTTTTCGAATGTGAGTATAGCTTCACAGCAGAATTATGTCCGAGAGTCAAACACTGCCAGGGGGACCCTTCTCTCTGCTAGTGTGAAATGGCATGAAAACTGAATACATATAGCGGCAAGAGAGAAATGGCAGCATTCATTTGCACTTGTGGATTCATTGTGTTGCTGGTGTGCTTGTACTCTGGAAAGCACATTTTTATGACAACAGTAATTGTTTCATTCTTTATTCAATGTTTATTGCACCTATAGAAGCCAGAAGATTTCACACAAATTTATAATATAATATATAATGTATTTCACATTCATAATACAAATGAAGTACATTGCAGAGTATGCACAAAATATAATGAACAGCAAGTAGGAAAACTTATTGTGCCACTGCTCAATGGTATCAGTATAAGTCAGCATACTTGTATGCAACAGGACATTTGTATACAATAATGTTATACAAAGTAAACTATATCACACATAGTATTGGTACCTTTAATAAAACTCTTCAATGGGATCAGCTTTCCTTGAATGTCACTGCTGCAGTTTAGCTGACAAATGCCTTGTATGCAACATCTTCGCTACAGGGTTATAATTGTACAATATTTATATCTGCGATGTACTCACAAATATTTAAAGGGTTTGGTGATGGTGCATGTCAGAAAAATAGGCAATACATATTCAGAAATAAAAAAAATAAGAGTGGTAGTCCACAAAGTCAAAGATGAAAAAATTGATGCGAGGTCAGACCCACAAACTAAGTACGTCAACATTGAAATACAGTGCATTTTGCTGCAAGTAAAATGTACAACAAATCTTATGTTTTATCACATATCTACAAAAAAATCAGCACCATCGAAGCTCAGTCAACACACCACAAAATTAAGAGGCGACGGCTCTATTACATTGTGAACCTCAAATGAATGAATATTTCACGGTATTTAAAACACCCATTGACTGGTATACACCAAATGTTCGTGGTTGCAGTGAATCTGGCCTCATAAAAGGCTATTGTAAAGCAAGTAAACAAAGTGAGCACATTCACTTATTTTGGAAGTAGTAAAACCAACGGTATTCCAGGTGACGGAGGCAAATTTCC